>NW_025920120.1:3057055-3146125 GCF_902686445.1 Sciurus carolinensis
GGCTCATTTGTCATCCATTACCATGCAAAGAGAAATCAATTAATTCCCAGATAAATGGTAAACATGAGAACAATATATGATTTACCCACTTGTATAGTGCATCTCTTGAGGACATCCATCAAAATCAACAAGAGTCTATACAAGTACTCTGTACCTTTTGGCACTGGAGCTCCAATGATAGTCAGAGTATAGGTCATAAATTCCCCCATTTCAACTGAATACTATCAGCAGAAACTAACATGGATTCAACCCCAAATCCTACCATTTTTCCTCAAGTCATAAGCAAGAAAATGCAAAGAAAAACTGACAAGGAAACTCAGGGCCAAGGGTGTTCAAAAAGCCCTGAAATTGGCAAGGGCCAGATGGAATCAAGCCACTACTGGTTCTGGATCTTGCCTATCATCTCAGGTAACCAGATGATGACATGAATTATAAACAGGCAAGGGAAAGTGGTGATGGCTCAAAGGGTCTGAAAACCCAGGACACATATTTGATAGCAGAAAGGAAATAATACTCATCCAATTTCATTCTTCCTCTTGCTATGTTTTAAGCTTTCACTCTCAAGAATTGTTACAATGAGACAAGGGCTGAAATCCCCTTTCCTGATCGCCCAATGATTCAGTTGCATTCAGTTACACTATGGTAAACACCTCAATTGGTTAAAAATGCTCCTGTGACATGAGAGCATAAAATGGGAGAGCTCCTCTCTCCAGGTAGAAGGGGCAGGTATGCGGGAATTCAGGTGTAAATGGCTAGAGGATTCCAGGCTCCGGAGGGTGAACAATTGGTTTCTCTCTCCAGAGGGGTTTTCAGAGGCTTGAGAAACATGGAGTTTGAGGAGTGTCTCTGGTGACCTGGTGATCACCCCTCAGATTCTGCCTGAGGTCACAGAGGAAAGGCCTGACAGCACCATGGCATAACAGTTCCATGTCAACCAGAGAAGCTTCTGCTCCTGGCTGTTTCAGACCAAGATTGAAAACAAGCACTAGCTCAGTAGGGATTGTCAGAGGAAAGAAAACAGAAGACAGTTCCAGGGAACTGAGTTTTTCCAAAAGGTGATATTAAGCTCTTCAGCCAGGAGAGCACAGCCTTGTGTTCCTTGGATCCCTGCAAGACCAGGCAGGACAAGGAACTCCTCTGAAGCCTGACAGCTCACACTAAACTTCAGGTCCGCTAGGCATTGCTGCACTTGTTTGACTACACTGGGCATCATGACAGCAGGCAGTTATCCCCCACCAGTTCCAGTGGGCCTGTTTGGGTGGAGGTGTGCTTGGAGACACGTGGATCACCAAGCTGAGCATTGGCATCAGTGCTATTTCCTTCCTAACACTCTCCACCAGGACTGGGCACACCTGGAATATACTAGTCAGGAAACTAGCCTACTGTCCTAGCAACCACACCAAATGATGGCTGGTGACAGCTAATCATGGCAGTGGAGAATGCAGTGAGCATGGTGGGTTAAGTGATCTTTGAATTGGGACACTTCACACACAATTGAAGGTTGCTCCCTGTTTCCTAGAAAGTTCAATCAGGTGACATCTGGAACCTGGGAAGTGGATCTTCTAGGTGAAGGTGGATGCCATCTTCTTAATGCTTCAGTGGTGTCATGGGAGTCATTCACTCAGTATTTCGGTCGGAGAATAGGATGGTGCTGACATGCCAGGAGAGATATTCTGTGCTCACTGCACCTGCAAGGCCACACCTCCCTGGCTGTGGCTTTACAGCTAAGATACACTCAGAAATTCACCTGATGAGAAATTCCAGGGACTCCTCAACTCACCTCAAGATGCAGAAATGACTGGCCTATCTGTGTTCACACATGTGTTCTTTCTCTTGACCAGACTATGCCAGACTGCCACAAGGTCCTGTGGAAAATTTCCACCAGTCCTCTGAGCAGCCCTGGGAGGATGCCAACTGCAAGTCAGTGGATCATTGAAGAGCCTGCTGATGGCATGAGGAACACAGCATCACGTGGAATAATTCCAGATTGGAACATGCACCATGCTGAAAGGGCTATGATGGAAACCTTCCAAGATGAATATTCGAAGAGGGAGAGCAAGGAAATTGAGTTGGTACTGAAAGCACAAGACTCTTCATGCTGAAAGCATATTTCAATGAAGAGACAATCTAAAATAATACAGCCATCATCATCCACCATCAAATACCACGATGGGTCTTCAGGTTAAACATACTCTAAAAATACAGGAAGTAGTTCTGTAATTGCCAGTTAATTCTGTAAACATTCATCATTGCAGACCCAAATCCCCCTTGCAAGGACTTCAAAGTCCTTGAAAACTTGTGACTCAGTCTTGTAGCTCTCAAGGGACAGCTGATTAGACACATGCTGATTCATAGCTTTTCTGGCACGAGAACTATGAGAAAAGGCTTTCTTTAAAGTACAGCAAGTATACCCATGATCTACAGTTTAAAAGAGTTGAATTTGGAATATGCAGCACTGAACCCAGCTCTCAAAATAAACACTGTGCCACAACACCATGAATGTAAACAGAAAGAGCTCTGCAAAAAGGCAAAAGTGAATACACAAAACTGAATATCAAAACAGGAGTGATTCAAGAATATCTGAATGTGGGATTGGATAAACTGAGCAGTAAAATGAACCACAGAATTTTGCAAATTGTCAAATTTTTTTTTTATTTCTTCACTTAATTCAACCCACCACCAAACTTCAACAGGACTAATGGCTCTGGATTTCTTCTTTTGGTGTGAGTACTTGCAATGAATGGTTTTCTTTTTTTTTCCCTTACACTCCAAAGAACAATCCAACATTTCCCAGATCCCAGGCAAACATGAGAACAACATATGCTTTTCCCACTTCTACAGTGCATCTATTGAGGACATGCATCAAAATTATCAAGAGTCTCTACAAGTGTTCCCTTCCTTTTGACACTAGAGCTCCAATTCCCCCTTTCTCCTTAATGCTATCAGCACAAACTAACATGGATTCAGCCCCAAATTCTACCATTTTTTATCAAGTCATAAGCAAGGCAATACAAAATAAAACTGACTAGGAAATCATGGCCAGGGGCAGCTGTCTTCTGTCTTCACAATTTGGATTTCCAATTGACCAAGTAGTTCACATGGAAAGTTCTCAGCTGCAGAAGACTCCTTCATTGTCAGTCTGGAAGTGTTTCCAAAAAGCCTCAAAATTGGCAAGGGCCTGTGAGGGGTCAATTTGAATTTTGTACCACTGCGAACTGGTGCACAGTGCCAGTCAAGAGAACTTGCAGGGAAAAGATGGTGATAGGACACTCAAGAGTGAGTGGTAAATTCTGAAGTGATGGTAGTTGAAAGATGGGAAGGAACATGTCCTCTTAAGAAATGCAGGAGACTAGGGATATACTGCTGCCTTTGAGTGCAGCTTCAGGCTGAAAGGAATCAAAGGAAATTGCTGGCATTTGAAAATGGTAGTCTTGAGAAGGGTTGATTCCGTGATTGAGAGAGGAGAAAAAGAAAAGGATTGAGAAGAGGGGAGGTTTGCACTCTCCGAAGTTTCTTTTCTTGTTCTTTTTTCTATCCCATGGTGCAGGGGATTTGAACCCCAGCCTTTCTGCTTGCAAAGCCAGAAACCTACGGGGTGGTCCATATCATCAGCACAGGAACAGCTCCTTTGAGGTACTTGACTTGATCCAGTCAGGTTCTGTGTCTCTGAAGTTCTATGCAGAGAAGCAGCCCTAGACAAGGTCAATCAATGAATAAGAAAATCTTAATTCTCTTTTTCACAGCAATCTTGCAAATAACCTTTTTAACATCTCAACACCCACGTTTTAGGGATGTGTCCTGAGTGAAAGAATTATCCCATCTTTACTTAAGGAGGAAACCGGTAGTAGCTCATCCCTGAGCAGAAAATTATATCACTGATCTATTGAGGAGAGGGCACAAGGAGAGTCAGGACTATGAGGGTATTAGAATATGCTCAGGTTGTTAGTATGAAAGTAGATTTTGGGGATCATTGTGCATTGCATCCCCAGTCATTACATTCACAGTCTACTGACAACTTCCTTGATTTTTTTTTTTTTTTTACTTTTTCTTTTGGCATTTAACTTTGGGAACTTCTTCCTAGCAGAGTGCAGTACAAAATGCACTAGCCAGTGCTGGTTCTGGATCTTACCTATCTTCTCAGGTAGCAGTGTGGTAGAGGAAGTTGTTTCTCTTGGGAAAGGCCAGTTTCCTTCAATGAGGGAATGCCTCATCAAATTAGCCAGACAATGTCAGAAAATATAAACAGACAAAAGCAAGTGGTGATGGCACTCGAGTTCTGGGTTTCCAGGACCCATATATGCTGGCAGAAAGGAAACATTCCTCATCCAATTTCAATCTTCTTCTCGGTATATTTTTAGCTTTCACTCTCAAGATTTTTTAAACAAGAAAAGGGCTGAAATTTATGTGCCTGATCTCTCAATGATTCAGTTGCATTCAGTTACAGTGAGGACAACACCTCACTTGGTTACCAATGCTCCTGTGACATAAGAGCAAAAAATGGGAGTGCTCATCTCTCCAGGTAGAAGAGGCAGGTATTGGGGATTTCAGGTGTGAATGGCTACAGGGTTCCAGGCTCCAGATGGAGAGAGTTGGTTTCTATCTCCAGAGTGGTTTTCAGAGCCTTGAGCAACATGGAGTTTGAGGAGTTTCTATGGTGACCTGGTGCTCTCCCTGCAGATTCCACCTGAGGTCACAGAGGAAATGTCTGACAGCACCATGTTATCACGCTTCCCATGGCAACCAGAGAAACTTCTGCTCCTGACTGCTTCAGACCAACATTGAAAACAAGCACCAGCTCAGTTGGGATGGTCAGAGGAAAGAAAAGGGGAATGAGTGTCAGGGAACTGAGGTTTTCCAAAATGTGATTCTAACCTCTACGGCCAGGAGAGCATAGTCTCATGGTCCATGTATCCCTCCGGGACCAGCCAGGACAAGGAAATCCTCAGAACCGTGACAGCTCACACTAAACTTCAGGTTGGCTAGGCATCATTGCACTCATTTTGAGACACCAGGAAAGGTGTCAGAAGGCCATTATCTCCCACCAGATCCAGTGGGCCTGTTTGGGTGGAGGTGTGCTTGGGGACACGTGGATCACCAAGCTGAGCACCTGTTCCAGCACTATTTCCTTCGTAACCTCTCTTCCACAACTGGGCAAACCTGGAATATCCAAGTCAGGAAAATAGCCTACTGTCCTAGCAACCACACCGGATGATGGCTGGTGAAAGATGCTCATGCCAGTGGAGCATGCAGTGAGCATGGTGAATTAAGTGATTTTGAATTGGCACACTTCACACGCAATCTTGCAGGTTGCTCCCTTTTTCCTAGAAAGTTCAATCAGGTGACATCTGGAACCTGGGAAGTGGGTCTTCTAGGTGAAGTTGGATGCATTTTCTGAAGACTTCAGTGGTGTCGTAAGAGTCATTCACTCAGGATGTTGGAAGGACGATAGGATGGTGCTGACATGCCAGGACAGTTATTCTGTGCTCTCTACACCTGCAAGGCCATACCTCCTTGGCTGTGAACTTACACCTAAATGCACTCAGAAATTTACCTGCTGAGAAATTCCAGGGACTCCTCAACTCACCTCGAGATGCAGAAATGACTGGCCTATCTGTGTTCACACATGTGTTCTTTCTCTTGACCAGACTAGTGCCAGCCTGGCACAATGTCCTGTACAAAATTTCCACCAGTCCTCTGAACAGCCCTGGGAGGATGCCGACTACAATTCAGTGGATCCTAGAAGAGCCTGCTGATGGCAGGAGGAACACTGCATGATGTTACATAAGTCCAGAGTGGAACGTGCACCGTGCTGAAAGGGCTGTGATGAAAAGATTCCACGGTGAATATAAAAAGAGAGCAAGGACTTTGTGTTGACAAAGAAAGCACAATGCTTTTGGTCCTGAAAGCCTACTTCAATGAAGAGACATTCTAAACCAACACAACCATCATTGTAACCACTCAAATTCCACGTCGTGTCTTCAGGTTCAACATATTCTACAAATAGAGGAAGTAGTACTTGCCAGTTCTTTCTGTAAGCATACATCATTACATACCCAAATTCCCCTTGCGAGGACCTCAAAGCCCTTGCAAACTCATGACTCTGTCTTGTTGCTCTCAAGGGACAATTGATTAGACACACATTGATTCATACCTTTTCTGGCACAAGAACCATGAGAATAGGCTTTCTTTAAAGCACAGCAAGTATACCTATTATCTACAGTTTAATCAATTTGAATATGGAATATACAGCACTGAACTCAGCCCTAGAAAAAGCACTGCACCACAACATCACAAATGTAAACAGAAAGAACTCTGCTAAAAGGCAAAAATGAAGACCCAGAACTGAATGTCTAAACAGGAGTTGTTCTGGACACCTGAATGTGGGATCAGACATACTGAGCAGTAGTCATTTGCCACAGGATTTTGCAAATTGTCAAATGCTTTTCATTTCCTGACTTTCTTCAACCCACCACCAACCTGAAACATGCCTAATGGCTCTGGGTTCCTTCTTTTAGTGTGAGTACCTGCAAAAAATAATTTTCTTTTTTTTTCTTACACTCCAAAGAACAATCCAATATTTCCCAGAACCCTGGTAAACATTAGCACAACATATACTTTTCCTGTATCTGTAGTGCATCTATTGAGGACATCCATCAAAATTAACAAGAGTCTCTACAAGAGTTTCCTTGTTTTTGACACTAGAGTTCCAATGAAAGTGGGAGAGTAGGTAGTCAATTCCTGCTTTCTCCTGAATGCTATCAGCACAAATTAACATGGATTCAGCCCCAAATCCTACCATTTCTCATCAAAGTCTTAAGCAAGGCAATACAAAATAAAATTGACTAGGAAATCATGGCCAGGGGTGGCAGTATTTTGTCTTCACAATTTGGTTTTCCAAATGACCTTGTGGTTCACATGACAAGTGCTCAGTTGTGAAAGTTCCCTTCATTGGCAGTCTAGAGTGTATCCAAAAACTTCAAAATTTGCAAGGGCATGTGAGGGCTCAATTTCAATTTTGTGCCACTGCAAACTGGTGCACATTGCCAATCAAGGGCATTTGCTCTGAAAACATGGTGATAGGACACTCACATTTGAGTGGTAAGGTCTGAAGTGATGAGAGTTGAAAGATGTGAAGGAACATGTCCTCTTAAGAAATGCAGGAGACTGGGGATACACTGCTGCCTTTGAGTGCTGCTCCAGGCTGAAAGGAGTCAAAGGAAATTTCTGGCATTTGAAAATGGTAGTCTTGAGAAGGGTTGATTCTGTGATTGACAGAGGAGAAAGAGAAAATGGTTGTGAGTGGAGGAGGTTAGCACCATCCGAAGTGCCTTTTCTTGTTCTTTTTTTCTTTATTCCATCCCATGGTGCTGGGGATTTGAACCCCAGCTTTTCTGCTTGCAAAGCCAGAAACCTATGGGGTGGTCTATATCATCAGCACAGGAACAGCTACTTTGAGGTAAATAACTTGATCCAGTCAGGTTCTGTGTCTCTGAAATTCTATGGAGAGAAGCAACCCTAGACAATGCCAATCAATCACTAAGGAATTCTTAATTCTCCTTTTCACAACAATCTTGCAAATAACCATTTTTACAACTCAACACCCAGTCTATTTGTGTGTCCTGAGGGAAAGAATTATCCGTCTTTACTTAAGGAGGAAACAGGTAGTAGCTCATCACTGAGCAGAAAATCATATCAGTGATCTATTAGGGAGAGGGCACGAGGAGAGTCAGGACTATGAGGGTATTAGAATATGCTCAGGTTGTTAGTATGAAAGTAGATTTTGGGGATCATTGTGCATTGCATCCCCAGTCATTACATTCACAGTCTACTGACAACTTCCCTGATTTTTTTTTTCATTTATACTTTTGCTTTTGGCATTTTACTTTGAAAACTTCTTCCCAGCAGAGTTCAGTGCAAAATGCACAAGCAAGTACTTCTTCTGGATCTTATGTATCATCTCAGGTAGGGGTGAGGTAGAGGAAGGTGTTTCTCCTGGGAAAGGCCAGTTTCCTTCAATGAGGGAATGCCTCACCACCTTAGCCAGACGATGTCAGGAAATAAAAACAGCAACCACCAGTGGTGATGGCACTTGAGTTCTGGTTTCCCAAGACCCATATTTCCTGGCAGAAAGGAAACATTCCTCATCCAATTTCAATCTTCCTCTCAATATTTTTTTAGCTTTCACTCTCAAGATTTTTTACAATAAGAAAAGTGCTGAAATTTACATCCTTGTTCTCACATTGTTTCAGTTGCATCCAGTCACACTGAGGATAATGCTTCACTTGGTTACCAAAGTTCTTTGACATAAGAGCAAAAAATGGGAGAGCTCCTCTCTCCAGATAGAATGGGTACGCATCTGTGACTTTGGGTGTGAATGGATAGAGGATTCTAGGCTACAGATGGAGAAGACTTGGTTTCTCTATCCAGAGGGGTTTTCAGAGTCTTGAGCAACATGGAATTTGAAGAGTGTCTCAGGTGACCTGGCACTCCCCAACAGATTCCACAGGAGTTCACAGAGGAAAGGCCTGATAGCACCATGGCTTCCCGGTTTCCATGGCAAACAGAACCTTCTGAACTTGACTGCTTCAGACCAAGATTGAAAACAAGCACCAACTCATTTGGGATGGTCAGAGGAAAGAAGACCGGAGTGAGTGCCAAGGAACTGAGGTTTTCCAAAATATGATATTAACCTCTTCAGCCAGGAGAGCACAGCCCCATGGCCCATGGATTCCTCCAAGAGCAGGCAGTAAAAGGAACTCCTCTGAAGTCTGACAGCTCACACTAAACTTCAGGTCCACTAGGCATCACTGCACTCGTTTGTCTACACCGGGCATCACGACAGCAGGCAGTTATCCCCCACCAGTTCCAGTGGGCCTTATTGGGTGGAGGTGTCCTTGGAGACATGTGGATTCCCAAGCTGAGCACCAGCCCCAGTGCTATTTCCTTCCTAACCCTCTCTTCCAGGACTGGGCACACCCAGAATATTCTAGTCAGTAAACTGGACTAGTGTCCTAGCAACCACGCCGAATGATGGCTGGTGACAGATGATCATGCCAGTGGAACATGCAGTAAGCAAGGTGAGTAAAGTGATCTTTGATTTGGGACAATTCACATGCAATCTTGCAGGCTGTTCCCTTTTTCCTAGAAAGTTCAATCAGGTGACATCTGGAATCTGGGTCTTCTAGGTGAAGGTGGATGCATCTTCTTAATGCTTAAGTGGTGTCGTGGGAGTCATTCACTCATGATGTCATATGGATGATAGGATGATGCTGACATGCCAGGACAGTTATTCTGTGCTCACTGTACCTGCAAGGCCACCCATCCTTGGCTGTGATCTTACACCTAAGATGCACTCAGAAATTTACCTGATGAGAAATTCCAGTGACTCCTTAACTCACCTCAAGATGCAGAAATGACTGGCCTATCTGTGTTCACACATGTGTTCTTTCTCTTGACCAGACTAGTGTCAGCCTGACACAAGGTCCTGTGGAAAATTTCCACCAGTCCTCTTAGAAGCCCTGGGAGATTGCCTACTACAAGTCAGTGGATCATAGAAGAGCCTGCTGATCGCAGAAGGAAAACAGCATCACATGGCATAACTCCAGATTGGAACATGCACCATGCTGAAAGGGCTATGATGAAAAGCTTCCAAGGTGAATATTCAAATATGGAGAGAAAGGACATTGTGTTGGCACTGAAAGTACAAGGCTGTTGGTGCTGAAAGCCTACTTCAATTAAGAGACATTCTAAAACAATACAGACATCATTGTCCACTCTCAAATTCCATGACATGTATTCAGGTTCAACAAATTATACAATTACAGGAAGTAGTAATTGCCAGTTCATTCTGTAAGCATCCATCATTACACATCCAAATTCCCCTTGCGGGCACCTCAATGCCCTTGCAAACTCGAGGCTCTGTCTAGTTGCTCTCAATGGACATCTGATTAAACACATGCTGATTCATAGCTTTTCTGGCACAAGAACCATGAGAAAAGACTGTCTTTAAAGCACAGCAAGTATACCCATGATCTACAGTTTGAACTAGTTGAATTGGGAATATGCAGCACTGAACCCAGCTCTCAAAATAAACACTGGACCACAACATCATGAATGGAAACAGAAAGAGCTATGCTAAAAGGCAAAAGTGAAGAACCAAAACTGAATATCAAATCAGGAGTGATTCAGGAATATCCAAATGTGTGATCAGACTTATTGAGCAGGAATCATGTACCACCGAATTTGCATATTGTCAAACGCTTTTCATTTCTTGACTTGCTTCAACCCACCAGCAACATGCAACACACCTAATGGCTCTGGTTTCCTTCTTTTGGCATGAGTTCTTGCAATGAATGGTTTTCTTATTTTCCCCTTACACCACAAAGAACAATGCAATATTTCCCAGATCCCTGTTAAACAAGAGCACAACATAAGCTTTTCCTGCTTCTACAGTGCATTAAGAACATCCATCAAAATTAATGAGTTCCAATGAAAGTGGGAGAGTAGGTGGTCAATTCCCCCTTTATCCTGAATGCTATCAGCACAAACTAACATTGATTCAGCCCCACATCCTACCATTTTTCATCAAGTTATAAGCAAGGCAATATAGAATAGGACTGACTAGGAATTCATGGCCAGGGGCGGTTGTCTTTTGTCTTCAAAATTTGGTTTTCCAATTGACTTTGTGGTTCACATGGCAAGTGCTCAGCTGTGGAAATCCCCTTCATTGGCAGTCTGGGAGTGTGTCCAAAAAGCCTCAAAATTGGCAAGGGCCTGTGATGGGTCAATTTGAAGTTTGTGCCACAGCAACCTGGTGCAGGCTCCCAATCAAGAATATTTGCTGGAAATAGATGGTGATTGGACACTCAAGAGTAAGTGTTAAAGTCTTAAGTGATGAGAGTTGAAAAATGGGAAGAAACACATCCCATTAAGAAATGCAGGTGACTGGGGATGCACTGCTGCCTTTGAGGGCACATCCCGGCTGAAAGGAGTCAATGGAATTTGCTTGCAGGTGAAACTGCTAGTTCTTGAAAAGGTTGATTCCATTGAATAAGAGAGAAGAAAAAATAAATTTTGAGAGGAGAGGAGGTTTGCACCCTCTGAAGTGTTTTTTCTTGTTGCTTTATTCTTTATTCCATCCCATGGTGCTGGGGATTTGAACCCCAGCCTTTGTGCTTGCAAATCCAGCACCCTACAGGGTGGTCTATATTGTCAGCACAGGAACAGCTCCTTTGAGGTACATGACTTGATCCAGTCAGGTTCTGTGTCTCTGAAATTCTATGGAGGGAAGCAACCCTAGACAATGCTAATCAATCACTAAGGAATTCTTAATTATCCTTTTCACAACAATCTTGCAAATAACTTTTTTTACATCTCAACACTCACAGTCTATCGGTGTGTTCTGAGGTAAAGAATTATCCATCTTTACTTAAGGAGGAAACAGGTAGTAGCTCATCACTGAGCAGAAAATTATATCAGTGATCTATGGAGGACAGGGCACGAGGAGAGTCAGGACTATGAGGGTATTAGAATATGCTCAGGTTGTTAGTATGAAAGTAGATTTTGGGGATCATTGTGCATTGCATCCCCAGTCACTACATTCACAGTCTTCTGAATCTTACGTATCACCTCAGGTAGGGGTGAGGTAGAGGAAGGTGTTTCTCCTGGGAAAGGCCAATTTCCTTCAATGAGGGAATGCCTCATCACCTTAGCCAGACGATGTCAGGAAATAAAAACAGCAACCACCAGTGGTGATGGCACTTGAGTTCTGGATTCCCAGGACCTATATTTCCTGGCAGAAAGGAAACATTCCTCATCCAATTTCAATCTTCCTCTCAATATATTTTTAGCTTTCTCTCTCAAGATTTGTTACAATGATAAAAGGGCTGTGAAATGTACAAAGCTGCTCTCCCCACACTTCTGATGCAGCCATTTCCCTGCCTCTCAACTACTTTCAGTCTGTGAACATCCTAGCTAGCTATTGGTTCATCAGTCAGCTTGCAAGTATCCTTCTCTGATATTGGCCCCCTGTTAGCCCGGTGGAATTCAACCACCATTTTTCCACTCTTGCTTCTCTCTCCTACATACTTGCTTTGCCTCCTGCTTGCTTTCCACTCTGTAGTGTGCACCCTTTCTCTTTTCCTCTCATTTTGTCTCTTACCCTGCAGGTCGACACTCTGTTTGCCTAATAAATTCCCTTATGTGATTTCCTGTGTCCAGCGTGTTTCCATGGAAATTCCCTTGTAGTGGTGCTGTGACTTAGCATGGGATCTTCCACTGTCTCTTACGGGAATGGACTACCATCTGACGCCCCAGTGCCCCTGGATATGGCCCCACCTTCCATTTTGCCCGGACGCTCTGGTCTGCATTCATCTCCAGACTTCAAATTGGTGATTCCTTAGGCTGGTTTCTCTAGGGCAATTTATGCCCTCGAGGCAGCTGAGTGGTGGGGGTACCACGAGCCACAAATTTATACTTAAGGCAGGTGCCCTTAGTCGGTCTTATCTGCCTGGTGGATTACTAATTTTATGGTAGAGATTCTCTCAGGGTTGAGGCTCATCTCGCACTCCTGCACTCGCCCTCAAAAACCCTGATATCAGATTCTCAACTCTTCTTGACTTTTGCCTGGCCCCACATGGATGTTTGTGTGACAACACCATCTATGTGCCACCTTCTCATCTCCAGTTGACTACTCTGTGTCCTCAGGATGCTGGGGCACAGACTCATCTGTATTTGTCCCACCATGGAATCTGGGTCCTCTAATCTGGCAGACTCAACCGTGGGAACCCTTCGACCGACCTCCCGTACTTAAAGCCATCAAAATCCATTTGTGTAATGTCACACAGCTTCTGTGAGTGAGCAGGCAGATGGAAAGAGATTCCTTATCTTCAAGTGTCTTCTTTCTTCCTTCTTGGCTCTTCCTGAAGGCTCAAGCACCTCCAGACCCTTCTTCTCCATCTTTCCCTGCTTCTCCATGTAATATAAGCAGCCCCATTCCCCACAAGTAGTGAGAGATAATTGCTTGACAATTTTCTGCATCCAAACCTAAATTAAAAGGACCTAGGCATCAAGTTTCTGCTAGAACATTTTAGCCCCTTTAGGATACAGATCTCAGTCAAATCTTACATTGAAATGTAAATGGAGGAAGGTGCAGTGGGAGACCAGTCTCAAACTCAAGGGAAAAAAAAGTGTTCATTTTAAATTTCTCCTGGGCTACAACTCAGAATACTTTTCTCCCTTTCACCTTTTCTCTCCCTCTAATTTTCTCATGCTATAATTAATGATCATTATCATTTTTCTTGTAGTATTTTTGTTTTCTTAAATACTGTATTTTTGAGCTCACATTTTTGATCCTACATACCTAGGTTAATGATTTTTGATCAGTTCTTTTTATCCAACTCTAGATTTATTTTTGAACATCCTCTACATTGCAATGGAGATAAGCATTACAAGGCCTTTGCTTTTGTGTTAAATATAAGCACACATAAAAATTAAAATTTTAAAAATGGATCCAAATATTTTTATTTCACATGACTTAAAGAGGTTCCATTTAAATTGGGTAAACTAATAGAAATAAAATGTCTTTAAAATTAACTCGCAAGTCTCTAGGTGGTCACACTAATAAAACATTGATGTTTATAAAATGTCTAACATCAAATTTTCTAGGACTGTTTTTCAACAGGAAAAAATGGCAAATACTGTTGGTACACTTGTGTGATATCTTGGTTTTTCTACAATAAGATGAGTGAATTAGAGTCGACATGTATGGGATTTCTCAAATGTGTTTGTTAGAAACATCTAATTAATTTACAAAGTTATTCCATGGAGTAGCATACTTAAAAACATTATTCTTTATTAAACATGTTCATATTTTCCAGGTATACAAGCCATTAAAGCAGAAAATTTATCAAGCTGCTATTCTCCAAATTAAACTTGTATGTAATGGTAAACCTATCATTTAATGTTCTATTATAGGACTTGTCATCAATAGGGTATATGTAAAATTTGTTAAATGTATTTCTAAAAGTTATTGAGAGCCTGATTTGTTTAAAGGTTAAGCATGAAAGCATTTTACCACTTTGTCACACAAAAGGAAATGTAAAAGCTCTCTCAGTCTTTCTTTAATTCATGTTTTACATATAATGTCAAATTGTGTTAACTAATGTTCATATAGACTCAGGAGTAATATATGTAAACTTCTTAAAATGACATTTAAGAAAGAGTGTAATGTGCAGTAGCAAAAGTGGGACAACAGTGACTGAGATTGGGGTCTCTGATGACTTCATGACTGTGGCATACCTTGTGCCTGGGAGTTCTTCTGTGCAGGGGCACAAGATGCCTAACTGCTGTGGCAGTACATTGATCTCAGGCTCACAGCTCTAGGGCAGGAAGGAATTCTTTTGCTAGATAACCAGTGTTTCATCAGCTCCCTTCTCTGGTTCCTGCCCACTTTACAGTAACTTTGGAACCTAACATTGCACATATATAAAGATTGCTGACATAACTCTTTAAATCTGCATTTCCACCAGAGAACAGAGCTCCATCTGATCTCAGCTTAATCTTCAAAATCTGTGTTTATAACACTTTATTTTCTAATACTCCTTTGCCCCTCATTGAACTTGAGAATTTGGTCATGCTGATCATGGCAAAAGAGGAAAAATTAGCTCCAGGATTACAATATTTTACCTAAGAATTGTGAAAATTCCCACCTTACCAGAGATAAAACTCTGCCTCACAACTCTGCTGCACATCAGAATGGCTCCAAAGTAAGCCAGACTTTAACTCATTTAAAGTTGTGTTTAAAAGTCTGATGTTTGATATAAAGATTAGTGTGATCTCAAATGGGAACTCAGCCAAAATTCAAGATAGCTATCACACAAACTGAATTTTTTACTGTTAGTGATTCCATTTTGTATTTTTCTTGTAAACTCTAATTGTTGCCTGATCAGCATTTTGCAGAAGTACTGCTTCAAGAGCGAACACTGTAAATTAACTTGGAATAGTAAGCCATCAACTATAGGACAGATGATGTAAACCCCAATTAGATAAAAGGGGGTAAATAACTGTAAAGTTATAGACATTGAAGCTAAAGCCCAGTACTCTTACTTTATGATTGGTGAGACTGACTTGCTTGATGGTTAAGATCAAACTTAGAGATTGAGATTAAATACAGAGGTCAAGAAAAGTCCATATTTTGGTCTTGCCCTCAAAGTCAGCCTGAACCCAGGGAACAAGAGGACTTCTCTAAGGAGCTTTGCAACTCAGGGTCACACAACCTCCTGACCAAGGAGCTTAATGAGGCCACTAGAGTAAAAACCACTCAGTGCACCTGCTGCAGAGGAGGTCATGGAAAAATGGAGACACCCCTAATGCTTCCAAGAACACCGAGAACACCCTGCCTAACCAATGGCACTAATGGAGCTAAGAAACTGATCTTAAGTTCTGTATGAGTGACCCCTGTGGGAACTCGGCTAACTCCTTAACAGACAGGAACAGGTTACTTTTTCCAACTTGATCTTAATACCAAGCAAAAAAATTAAAACCAAAATACAGCCATTCTTGGGCATTTAAAAGAAATAATCCTTAACTGTAACTTAAGATATACACTTGTATTAGTCCACTAGAATAAAGACTAAAAGCTACAAAAGACAGATTCTTAGGAAAATGTGCCTGATAACTATCAAGAGAAACTGCCTGAGTCAGAGGTTTTAGTCCATTTAAGGCCTACAGACACAGTTAGGCTTAATCTATGTTTGCTAGTAACAGAAGTATAGAGATCTCTACTAAATGTTGCATTTACATTCCTGATAACCTGGACAATGTTAAAGCTCCCAAATAAAGGCTTTATCCTCTCCAGCCTTTTTTTATTAATAGTAAACAAATGGGATTCATGTTGTTTCTCTGTTTGTACATGGAGTAAAGGCATACCATTTGTGTAATCATAAATTTACATAGGGTAATGTTGTTTGATTCATTCTGTTATTTTTCCCTTCCCCGCACCTCTCCGACTTCTCTTTTCCCTATACACAGTCCTTCCTTCCTACATTCTTGCCCCTCTCCCTAACCCTAACTCTAACGCTAACACTAAACTCTCCCACCCCCCATTATGTGTCATCATCCACTTACCATCGAGATCATTCTTCCTTTGGTTTTTTGAGATTGGCTTATCTCACTTAGCATCATTTCTCTAATTTTATCCATTTGCCTGCAAATGCCATAATTTTATCATTCTTTATGGCTGAGTAATATTCCATTGTATATATATATACCACAGTTCCTTTATCCATTCATAAATTGAAGGGCATTTGGGTTGGTTCCACAATCTGACTACTGTGAATTGAACACCTATGAACATTGATGTGGCTGTATCTCTGTAGTATGCTGACTTTAAGTCCTTTGGGTATAGGCCAAGGAGTGGGATAGCTGGGCCAAATGGTGCTTCTATTCCAAGTTTTCTAAGAAGTTTCAACACTACTTTCCAGAGTGACTGCATTAATTTGCAGCCCCACCAGCAATGTATGAGTGTACATTTTTCCCCACATCCTTGCCAACACCTGTTGTTGCTTGTATTCTTGATAATCGTCATTCTAATTGAGGTGAGATGGAATTTTAGGGTGGTTTTGATTTGCATTTCTCTTATTACTAGAGAGGTTGAACATTTTTTCATATGTTTGTTGATTGCTTGTAGATCTTCTTCTATGAAGTGTCTGTTCATTTCCATAGCCCATTTGTCAATTGGACTATTTGTATTCTTGGTGTAGAGTTTTTTGAATTCTTTATAGATTCTGCCGATTAGTGCTCTATCTGAATTATGATTGGCAAAGATTTTCTCCCACTCTGTAGGCTCTTTCTTTGCACTGCTGATAGTTTCCTTTGCTGAGAGAAAGCCTCTCCAGCCTTTGCTAGGCCTTGTTATGGGAATAACTTCTCAGTTCTTCCCCCCCTGATGAGGAATTCATGACTTCTCTCACCTTCATGATATGCATTGGCATACTCCAGATTCTGCAACTTTTATAATGTATCAATCTCATTTCAGTACTGATGTCTTTTTGTTCTTCTCTCATAGAAGCACCCATCTCCAGATGTCTTTAATACCTGCTCTTCCTTAACCGACTTCAACCATGGACCCCTCAATTGACCCTATTTCTAGAAAGGGAACTCCAAACTGCTTGCCCCATGCTGCTCCATTTCATCTCAAAGAAGCCAGAGTGGTCATTGAACCCCTTTCCCTACACCAAAGGAGTTCCTAGAATTAGAGGGTTGAACGAAGTCAGAATTGGGGACAGGCAGTTAGTGTAGAAATAGGGGATCAGTCAAATCATGGTAAAATGAAGTCCATGAAAACCATTTGCCTCTGGAAGTCTGGAAGTTGAAGACTGCTCCTGGGAGAATGGACTTTTTACATCTCACCTGCAAAACCAGACCCAGTGCTTAGGCAGGAAGGAGAGAGAAGGCTTCAGAAAGAACTGGAGAGCTAAAGATTTTCTTATAAAAACAGAAATGGGGGAATGTAATGTATAAAGCTGCTACCCCACCCTTGTAGGTGCAGCCATTTTCCCCACCTCCCAACCACTTGTCAATCTGTGAACATCCTAGCTAGTTATTGGTTCATCAGTCAGCTTGCAAGTATCCTTCTCCGATATTGGTACCCTGTTATCCCGGCAGAAGTCAACTGTTTACTGTAGCTTCACTGCCATCTTTTCCCATCCTTCTGTCTGTCCTCCTCACTTTTCTCTATCCTCCTGGCTTTCACACTCTCTCTAGCATGCTCCCTTTCACTTTCCTTTCTCTTTTCCTCTCATTTTCTCTCTTACCCTGCAGGGATACACTCTGTTTGCTTTATAAACTCCCATATGTGATTTCCCGTGTCCAGTGTTGTTCCATGGGATTTCCCTCACACTAACCTCTTTGGGCAGGAGAGCCCAGCCCTGAGTGTGGTCTGTGGATCCCTCCATGACCAGGCAGAAATACCTCTGAAATCTGACAGCTCACACTAAACTTCAGGTCCCTTAGGGGATGCTGCATTCGTTTGGCTACACTGGGCATCATGACAGCAGGCAGCTATCC
Organism: Sciurus carolinensis; assembly: GCF_902686445.1. Taxonomy (NCBI): domain Eukaryota; kingdom Metazoa; phylum Chordata; class Mammalia; order Rodentia; family Sciuridae; genus Sciurus; species Sciurus carolinensis. The sequence continues at coordinate 3,075,122 of NW_025920120.1, forward strand.
TCCACCAGCTCCAGTGGGCCTGTTTGGCTGGAGGTGCACTTAGGAACATGTGGATCCCCAAGCTGAGCACTGGCTCCAGGGTTATTTCCTTCCTAACCATCTCCAACAGGACTGGGCACACCCAGAATATCCTAGTCAGGAAACCAGCATAGGGTCCTAAAATGACACCGAATGATGGCTGGTGACAGCTGCTCATGGCAATGGAGTATGCAGTGAGCATGGTGGGTTAAGTGATCTTTGAATTGGTACACTTAACACCCAATATTTTTTGTTGCACCATTTTTTCTAGAAAGTTCAATCAGGTGACATCTGGAACCTGGGAAGTGGTTCTTCTAGGTGAAGGTGGATGCATCTTCTTAATGCTTAAGTGGTGTCATGGGAGTCATTCACTCAGGATATCAGATGGATGAGAGGATGGTGGTGACATGCCAGGAGCGATACTCTGTGCTCCCTACATCTGCCAGGCTACATGACCTTGACTGTTTCCTTACAACTTAGATGCACTCAGAAATTTTCCTGCTGAGAAATTCCTGGTCTACTTCAAATCACATTGAGAAGCAAAACTGAGTGGTCTATTGGAGTTCACACATGTTTTCTTTCTCTTGACCATCATAGTGCCAGCTCGGTACAAGTTCCTGTGGAAAATTTCCACCAGTCCTCTTAGCAGCCTGGGGAGGATGCAGACTACAAGTCAGTGGATTATAGAAGAGCCTGTCGATGGCACCAGTAATACAGCATCATGAGGCATGACTCCATTTTGTATGAGAGGCTTTTGTAAATTGTCAATTGTTTTCCACTTCTTGACTTGCTTCGACCTACCGTCAACCTAAAACATGCCTAATGTCTCTGGTTTTCTTCTCTCGGCATGAGTTATTGGAATGAATTATTTTCATTTATTATCCTTTACCCTACAAAGAACAATCCAATATTACCCAGATCCCTGGTAAAAATGAGAACAACATAAGCTTTGCCCACTTATGCAGTCATCTATTGAGGACATCCATCAAAATTAACAAGAAACTCTACATGAGTTCTCTTCCTTTTGACAATGGAGCTCCAATGATAGTGGGAGAGTAGGTGGTCAATTCACCCTTTCTCCTGAATGCTCTAAGCAGAAAATAACATGAATTCAACCCCCAAAACTACCATTTTTCATTAAGTCGTGAGCAAGGCAATACAGAATAAAACTGTCTAGGAAATCAGGGTCAGGGGCAGCTGACTTTGGTCTTCACATTTTGGTTTTCCAATTGACCTTTTGGTTCACATGGCAAGTGTTCAGCAGTGGAAGTTCCCTTCACTGGCAGTCTGGGAGTGCGTCGAAAAAACCTCAAAATTGGCAAGGGCCTTTGAGGGTTCAATTTGAATTATGTGCCACTGCAAACTGGTGCACATTGCCATTCAAGCAAATTTGCTGGAAAAGATGGTGATAGCACACTCAAGAGTGAGTGGTAAGGTCTGAAGTGATGAGAATTGTAAGACAGGAAGGAAAACATCCTCTTAAGAAATGCAGGTGACAGAGGATGCACTGCTGCCTTTGAGTGCAGCTCCCGGCTGCAAGGAGTCACTGGAAATTGCTGGCAGGTGGAACTGATAATTCTTGAAAAGGGCTGATCCCATTGAATAAGAGAGGAGAAAAAGAAAAAGGTTGAGAGGAATGGAGGTTTGCACCCTATGAAGTGTGTTTTCCTGTTGTGTTTTTCTTTTTTCCATTCCATGGTGCTGGGTATTTGAGCCCCGGCCTTTCTGCTTGCAAAGCTGCACCCTATGGGATGTTCTATATTGTCTGCAGAGAAACAGCTCCATTGAGGTACATGAGTTGATCCAGTCAGGTTCTGCTTCTCTGAAGTTCTATGCAGAGAAACACCCTAGACAATGCCAATCAATGACTAAGGAATTTTTAATTCTCCTTTCCAAAACAATCTTGCAAATAAACTCTTGTACATTTCAACACCCACAGTCTAGGTGTGTGTCTTCAGGGAAAGATTTATCCTGACTTTACTTAAAGAGGAAACCGGTAGTAGCTGATCACTGAGCAGAAAATTATATCACTGATCAAAGGAGGAAAGTGCACGAGAAGAGGCAGGATTCTTTGGCTACTGGAATATGGTCAGGTTGTTAGTATGAAAGGAGATTTGGGGGATCATTCATCATTGTATCCCCAGGCCTTACACTCACAGTCTACTGATATCTTCCTTTTTTTTTTTTCACTTTTCCTTTTGGCATTTTAAATTGGGTACCTCTACCCAGCAGAGTGCAGTGCAAAATGCACAAGCCAGTGCTGGTTTTGGATCTTGCCTATCATATCAGGTAGGGGTGAGGTAGAGGAAGGTGTTTCTCCTGGGAAAGGCCAGTTTCCTTCAATGAAGGAATGCCTCCACAACTTAGCCAGAGGATGTCAGGAAATATAAACAGGAAAAGGCAAGTGGTGATGGCACTCGAGGTCTGGGTTCCCAGGACCCATGTTTGCAGGCAGAAAGGAAACAATCCTCATCCAATTTCAATCTTTCTCCGGTATGTTTTTAGCTTTCCCTCTCAAGATTTGTTACAATGAGGAAAGAGCTGAAATTCATGTCCTGATCCCTCAATAATTAGGTTACGTTCAGTTACATTGAGGACAATGCCTCACCAGGTTACCAATGCTCCTGTGACTTGAGAGCAAAAATGGGGAGAAAAAATAATAACACAAGCAAAGGACAAAGTCATTCAGTCACAATATCCTATTTTGTGCAATTTAGGTTGTGTGTATCATGCTTTTCCACACATCATGAATATTCTCCAATTCAAAATCTCAAAGCTACGTGAGTATTTTGATAACCAAGAATACACTATACCAGCTAAATCTGTTATCCTTTCTTGGGGACAAAAATTTCACTGAAGACAGAAATGGGAGCAGCCTCTAGATAAATATATTGGCAGAGTTACAACTAAAATAATGCATTCACTTAATGCTCAATGTAAAATGAGACAAAGCAACAGCATACACCAAACTTGTTTTATTACCAGATTTCTACTACTAAAGTATTAGGAAAAATGCATCTTCCTAATGAATTAAAGTATTCCTATAGTATATCCAGAAGATGCACACGCCAGTGGCTCACATGGAATTGTCAATCCTTGAGCACTTGCTCCCTTATTTTCCTTTGTGCACTTCTGTGCCCCTCTACTGCCAGCCTAATGAGTAAGTACTGATACACTCTGACCAGAGACAAAGTAATTCCATTTCCCAGATGCATCTTTTTTATCAAATATAACACAAAGATATTTACATATTTCCTAATTCACCGGCTCTACTTTCCTTTTTCTTTCTTGACTTGCTTCGAACCACCACCAAACTGCCACTTGCCTAATGCCTCTGTTTTCCTTCTTTGGGTGTGAGTTCTTACAAAGAAGGGCTCATTCGTCATCCCTTACTCTGCAAAGAGAAATTAATTAATCCCCAGATAAATGGTAAATATGAGAAAAATATATGATTTACCCACATGTACAGTGCATCACTTGAGGGCTTCCATCAAAATCAACAAGTCTATAGAATGCTCCATTCCTTTTGACACTGGAGCTCCAATGATAGTGAGAGAATAGGTCTGAAATTCCCCCATTTAAACTGAGTACTATCAGCAGAAACTAACATGGATTCCACCCCAAATCCTACCGTTTCACATCAAGTCATAAACAAGACAATGCAAAGAAAAACTGGCTAGAAAACTCAGGGCCAAGAGTGTTCAAAAAGCTTCAAAATTGGAAAGGGCCAGGGAGGTGTCAAGCCAGTGCTGGTTCTGGATCTTGCCTATCATCTCAGGTAGCTGGATGATGTCAGGAAATATAAACAGGCAAAGGCAAGTGGTGGTGGCACTCAAGGTCTGGGTTGCCAGGGCCCATATTTGCTGGCAGAAAGGAAACATTCATATTCCAATTTCAATCTTCCTCTTGGTGTGTTTTTAGCTTTCACTCTCAAGATTTGTTACAGTGAGAAAAGGGCTGAAATTCATATCCCTGATATATCAAATACTCGGTTGCATTCAGTTACACTGAGGACAATGCCTCACTTGGTTACCAATGCTCCTGTGACGTGAGAGTAAAAAATGGGACAGCTCATCTCTCCAGGTAGAAGGAGCAAGCATCGGGGAGTTCAGGTGTGAATGGCTAGGGAATTTCAGGCTCCTTATAGAGAACAGTTGCTTTCTCTCTCCAGAGAGGATTTGGAGCCTTGAGCAACATGGTGTTTGAGGAGTGTCTCCAGTGACCTGGCACTCACCCCTCTGATTCCACCTGAGGACACAGAGGAAAGGCCTCATAGCAACAAGGTTTCACAGTTCTGATGACAACCAGGGAAGCTTCTGCTTCTGGCTGCTTCAGACCAGGATTAAAAATAAGCACGAGCTCTGTTGTGATGGTCAGAGGAAAGGAGACGCGAGCAAGTCCAGTGAACTGAGGTTTTCAAAAATGTGATTCTAACCTATTAGGCCAGGAGAACACAGCCCCGTGGTCGATGGAACCCTCCAGGACCAGGCGGGACAAGCAACTCCTCTGAAGCCTGAGAGCTCACACTAAACTTCAGGTCTGCTAGGTGTTGCTTCACTTGTTTGGATACATCAGTCAACATGACAGTGGCCAGTTATTCCCCATCAGTTCCAGTGGACCTGTTTGGGTGGAGGTGTGCTTGGGGACATGTATCCCCAAGCTGAGCACCAACTCCAGTGTTATATTCTTCCTAACCCTCTCATCCAGTACTGGCCACACCCAGAATAACCTAGTCAGCAAAATAGCCTAGGGCCCTAGCAACCATACCATATGATGGCTGGTGACAGCTGCTCATGGCAGTAGAGCATGCAGTGAGCATGGTCGGTTAAGTGATCTTTGAAATGCGACGTTTCACACACAATCTTGTGGGTTGCTCCCATTTTTCCAGAAAGTTCAGTCAGGTAACTTCTGGAACCTCATAAGTGGGTCTTCTTGGTGAAGGTGGATGCATCTTCTGCAAGCATAAGTGGTGTCATGGAAGTCATTCACTCAGGAGGTCAGATGGAGGACAGGATGGTGCTAACATGACAGGAGAGATATTCTGTGCTCACTACACCATCAAGAACACATGTCCTTGGCTGTGACCTTACAACTAAGATGCACTCACACATTTACCTGCTGAGAAAATCCAGGGACTCCACAACTCACCACAAGATGCAGAAATGATGGGCCTATCTGTGTTCACACATGTGTCTTTTCTTTTGACGTGACTAGTTTGAGCCTGGCACAAGGTCCTGTGGAAAATTTCCATCAGTCCTCTTAACAGCCCTGGGAGGATGCCAACTACCAGTCAGTGGATCACAGAAGAGCCTGCTGATGGCATGAGGAACAGAGAATCACGTGGCACAACTCCACATTGAAACATATACTGTTCTGACAGGGCTATGATGAAAAGCTTCCAAGATGAGTATTCAAAGAGGGAGAGAAAGGACATTGTGTTGGCACTGAAAGCACAATGCTCTTGGTGCTGAAAGCCTTCTTCAATGAACAAACATTATAAAACCATACAGCCATCATTGTCCACCCTCAAATTCCACCACGTGTATTCAGGTTCAACATACTCTACAAATACAGGAATTAGTACTTGCCAGTTCATTTTGTAAGCATCCATCATTGCAGACCCAAATTCCCCTTTCAAGGACCTCAAAGCACTTGCAAACTCGTGGCTCTGTCTTGTTGCTCTCTAGGGACAGCTGATTAGACACATGCTGGTTCACAGCTTTTATGCAACAACAACCATGAGAAAAGGCTTTCTTTAAAGCACAGCAAATATACCCATGATCTACAGTTCAAACGAGTTGAATTTGGAATATGCAGCACTGAACTCAACTCTCGAAATAAACACTGCAACACAACATCACAAATGTAAACACAAAGTGCTCCATAAAAAGGCAAAAATGAAGACTCAAAACTGAATATTAAAACAGGAGTGTTTCAAAAATATCTGAATGTGGGATCAGACTTCCTGAGCAGGTAACATGTACCACAGGATTTTGCAAATTGTCAAATGCTTTTCATTTCTTGACTTGCTTTGACCCACCACCAAACTTCAACATGGCTACTGGCTCTGGTTTCCTTCCTTTGGCATGAGTTCTTGCAATGAATGTTTTTCATATTTTTCCCCTTACCCTAAAAAGAAAAATTCAATATTTCCCAGATCCCTGGTAAATATGAGAACAACATATGTCTTTCCCAGTTCTACAGTGCATCTACTGAGGACATACATAAAAATTAACATGGGTCTCTGTTGGTGGCTGTGCCATGTGGACTGTGCTGGGATGGTGCCTGGTGGCAGCCGGAAGTTGTTTTGATCACATCAGCAGTGAGGAGGTCGATTAATATAAGCACACCCAGGTGATTTATCATTGGCTGTATTCAATTAAGTCCACACACACAGCACATGCACAGGTGTTTCCGAGTGCTCCTGCTCGGGCCTGCTCATTTTAACCTTTGCCATGATAGGACAGCTGACTCCTCACCTGATCTCAACAAGTGTGGACCTGCCCTCCACCTCCTGGAGGGAATATAAGCGAGCAGTAGGTGGAAGGCAAAAAAAGTAGCTAGCAGTAAGAAGAAGCAGCTAGAAGCAGCAGCTAGCAGAGAGAAGAAGCAGCAGAGAGCAGAAACAGCAGTAAGAAGAAGCAGCTAGGAGAAGCAGCTAGCAGTAAGAAGCAGTAGGCAGGGGAAGAAGGCAGATCATAGAGCAGAGAACTGAGAACACACCTCTAGGTTGCACCGTTTAGTTCACAGGATGCAGGATGCACCTCTAAGAAGAAGCAGCAGAACTCTAAGAAGAAATAGATTTCTGATAAGCATAGAAGCCTTTCTTTCTCTAAAACTTTCTCTATAAGCAAAGTCTATCTTTCTCTCAAAGCTTCTCTTCCTCTAAAATCAAGCAAGCCTATCTTCCTTATTGGGTTAGAGAATAAGCAAGCATACAAGGAAGCAGCACAGGAATAGAAGTAGTTTATTTCCAGTCCACCTCCGATAAATACCCATGCAATTGTTGCCGTGAGCGGCGACAGGTCTCTACAAGTGTTCCCTTCATTTTTACACTGGAGTTCCAATGATAGTGGGAGAGTAGGTGATAAATTCCCCCTTTCTCCTGAATGCTATCAGCACAAACTAACATGGATTCAGCTCCAAATCCTACCATTTTTTATGAAGTCATAAGCAAGGCAATATAAAATAAAACTGACTAGAAAATCAGGGCCAGGGGCTGTTGTCTTTGGTCTTCAAAATTTAGTTTTCCAATTCATCTTGTGGTTCACATGACAAGTGTTAAGCTGTGGAAGTCCTCTTCATTGGCAGTCTGGGATTGAGTCCAAAAGCCTCAAAATTGGCAAGGGCCTGTGAGGGGTCAATTTGAATGTTGTGCCAGTGCAACCTGATGCACATTGCCAATCAAGAGAATTTGCGGGGGAAAAGATGTTGATAGGCCACTCAAGTGTGAGTGGTAAGGTATGAAGTAATGAGAGTTGAAAGATGGGAAGGAACATGTCCTCTTAAGAAATGCAGGTGACTGGGGATGTACTGCTGCCTTTGAGTGCAGCTTCTGACTGAAAGGAGTCAATGGGAACTGCTGGCAGGTGAAACTGTTAGTTCTTGAAAAGGGTTGATTGGGATGAATATGAGAGGAGAAAAAGAAAAAGGTTGAGACGAGAGGAGATTTGCACCCTCTGAAGTGTCTTTTCTTTTTGTTTTTTTTCTTTTTTCCATCCCATGGTCCTCGGGATTTGAACCCTGGCCTTTACAGTTGCAAAGCCAGCACCCTACGGGATGGTCTATATCATCAGCACGGGAACAGCTCCTTTGTGGAAAATGACTTGATCCAGTCTGTTTCTGTGTCTCTGAAGTTCTATGCAGAGAGGCAACCATAGACAAAGCCAAACAATGACTAAGGAACTCTTAATTCTCCTTTTCACAACAATCTTGCAAATAATCTTTTTTACATCTCAACACTCACAGTCTAGGGTTGTGTCCTGAGGGAAAGAATTATCCCATCTTTTCTTAAGGAGGAAACTGTTACTAACTCATCCCTGAGCAGAAAAGTATATCACTGATCTATGGAGGACAGGACATGAGGAGAGTCTGGAAAATGAAGGTATTAGAATATGATCAGGTTGTTAGTATGAAAGGAGATTTTGGGGATCATTGTCAATTTCATCCCCAGCCATTACATTCACAGTCTACTAAAAAATTCCTTGATTTTGTTTTCTTTTTTACTTTTTCCTTTTGGCATTTGAATTTGGGAACTTCTACCCAGCAGAGTGCAGTAAACAATGCACAAGCCTGTGCTGGTTCTGGATCTTGCCTATCATCTCAGGTAGGGGTGAGGTAGAGGAAGGTGTTTCTCCTGGGAAAGGCCAGCTTCCTTCAATGAGGAAATGCCTCATCAACTTAACCAGACAATGTCAGGAAATACAAACAGGCAAAGGCAACCCTAGATAAAGTCAATCAATGACAAAGAAATTCTTAATTCTCCTTTTCACAACAATCTTGTAAATAACCTACTTTACAGTGCCCTACTGGTTGGAACTCGAGATCTGTGTTCCCATGACCCATATTTGCTGGCAGAAATGAGATATTCCTCAACCAATTCAATCTTCCTCTCCGTGTGTTTTTAGCTTTCAATGTCAAGAATTGTTACAATGAGAAAAGGGTTGAAATTCAGGTCCCTGATCTCTCAATGATTCAGTTGCATTCAGTTACACATAGGACAATGCCTCACTTGGTTACCAATGCTCCTGTGACATAAGAGCAAAAATGGGATATCTCCTCTCTCCAGGTAGAAGAGGCAGGCATCAGGGAGTTAGAGTGTGAATTGCTAGAGGATAACAGGCTCCAGATTAAGAAGAGTTGGTTTCTCTGTCCAGATGGGGTTTAGGAGTCTTGAGCAACATGGAATTTGAGTAGTGCCTCTGGTGATCTGGCACTTGCCCCACAAATTCCACCTGAGGTCACAGAGAAAAGACCTGACAGCACCATGGCATCAAGGTTCCCATGGAAACCAGAGAAGCTTCTGTTCCTGACTGCTTCAGACCAAGATTGAAAACAAGCACCAGCTCAGTTGCAATGGTCAGAGGAAAGAAGATGGGAGCAAGTGCCAGGGAACTGAGGTTTTCCAAAATGTGATTCTAACCTCTTTGGCCAGGAGAGCACAGCCCTGTGGTTTGTGAATCCCTCCAGGACCAGGAAGGACAAGAAACTTCTCTGAAGACTGACAGTTCACACTAAACTTCAGTTACACTAGGCGTACTTGAACTCATTTGCCTATAGCGGGCATCATGACAACAGACAGTTATCACACACCTGGTCATTTGGGCCTGTATGGGTGGAGTGGTGCTTGAGTCAATGTGGATCACCAAGCTGATCACTGGCTCCAGCACTATTTCCTCCCTAACCCTCTTCTACAGGACTCAGCACACCTGGAATAGCCTAGTCAGAAAACTAGTCTAAGGTCCTAGCAAGCACACAAAATGAATGGTGGTGACAGAGGCTCATACCAGTGGAGCATGCAGTGAGCATAGTGGGTTAAGTGATCTTTGAATTGGGACACTTCACACCAAATTTTGCGGGTTGCTCCCTTTTTCCTAGAAAGTTTAATCAGGTGACATCAGCAACCTGGGAAGTGGGTCTTCTAGGTGAAGTTGGATGCATCTTCTGAAGTCTTAAGTGGTGTCCTGCGAGTCATTCACTCAGGATATTGGATAGAGGATAGGATGATGCCAATATGCCAGGATAGATATTCTGTGCTTACTACACCTGCAAGGCCCCACGAACTTGACTGTGGCCTTACAACTAATATGCACTCAGAAAAGTACCTGATGAGAAATTCCAGGAACTCCTCAACTCACCTCGAGATGCAGAAATGACGGGCCTATCTGTGTTCACACATGTGTCCTTTCTCTTGATCAGACAATGCCTGCCTGGCACAATGTCTGGTGGAAATTTTCCACCAGTCCTCTTAGCAGGCCTGGGAGGATGCCTACTACAAGTCAGTGGATCACAGAAGAGCCTGCTGATGGCATGAGGAAGAGAGCATCACGTGGCATAACTCCACATTGGAACATGCACCTTGCTGAAAGGGCTATTATGAAAAGCTTCCAAGATGAATATTCAAAGAGGGAGAGCAAGGACATTGTGTTGGCACTGAAAGCACAATGCTGTTGGTGCTGAAAGCCTACTTCAATGAACAGACATTATAAAACCATACAGCCATCATTGTCCACCCTCATATTCCACCACGTGTCTTCAGGTTCAAAATACTCTGCAAATACAGGAATTAGTACTTGCCAGTTCATTCTGTAAGCATCCATCATTACAGACCCAAATTCCACTTGCAAGGACCTCAAAGCACTTGCAAACTCGTGGCTCTGTCTTGTTCCTCTCAAGGGACTGCTGATTAGACACATGCTGGTTCATAGCTTTTCTGTCTCAAGAACCATGAGAAAAGGCTTTCTTTAAAGCACAGCAAGTGTACACATGATCTACAGTTGAAAAGTGTTGAATTTGGAATATGCAGAACTGAACACAACTCTCGAAATAAACACTGCATCACAACATCAGGAATGTAAATAGAAAGAGCTCTGCTAAAAGGCAAATGTGAATGCCCAATTGAATATCAAAACAGAAGTGGTTCAAGAATATCTGAATGTAGGATCGGACTTCCTGAGCAGAAATCATGTACCGCAGGATATTGCACATTGTCAAATGCTTCATTTCTTGACTTGCTTGGGCCAAGAACCAACCTCCAACATGTCTAATGGCTCTGGTTTCCTTCTTTTGGCATGAAATAGTTTGTAATGAATAGTTTTCATTTTTTCCCCTTACCCTAAAAAGAACAATCCAATATTTCCCAGATCCCTGGTAAACATGAGGACAACATATGCTTTTCCTGCTCATACAGTGCATCTATTTAGTATATCCATAAAAATTTACAAGTCTATACAAGTGTCCCCTCCTTTTTACACTGGAGCTCCAATGAGAGTGGGAGAGTAGGTGGTAAATTTCCCCTTTCTCCTGAAAGCCATCAGCACAAGGTAACAACGATTCAGCCCCAAATCCTACCATTTCTCATCAAGTCATCTGCAAGGCAATTCAAAATAAAACTGACTAGGATATAAGGTCAGGGACAGCTGTCTTTTGTCTTCAACATTTGATTTTAAATTGACCTTGAGGTTTACATGGCTAGTGCTCAGCTGTGGAAGTCCCCTTCATTGACTTTCTGGGAGTGTGTCCAAAAGTCTCATAATTGACAAGGGCCTGTGAGGGTTCAATTTCAGTGTTGTGCAAATGAAACCTGGTGCACATTGCCAATCAAGAGAATTTACTGGGAAAAGATGGTGATAGGACACTCAAGAGTGAGTGGTAAGGTCTGAAGTGATGAGCGTTGAAAGATAGGAAGGAACATGTCCTCTTAAGAAATGCAGATGAATGGGGATGCACTGCTTCCTTTGAGGGCAGCTCCTGGCTGAAAGATATCAATGGAAATTGCTGGCAGGTGAAACTGTTTGTTCTTGAAAAGGGTTGATTGGGTTGAATAAGAGAGGAGAAAAAGAAAAAGGTTGAGAGGAGAGTAGGTTCTCACCCTCCGAAGTGTCTTTTTTTTTTTTTTGTCATCCCATGGTGCTGGGGATTTGAACCCAGGCCTTTGCACTTGCAAAGCCAGTCCCCTACAGAGTGGTCTATATGTCAACACAGAAACAGCTCCTTTGAGGTACATGACTTGATCCAGTCTGTTTCTGTGTCTCTGAAGTTCTATGCAGAAAAGCAACCCTAGACAAAGCCAATCAATGACTAAGGAATTCTTAATTCTCCTTTTCACAACAATCTTGCATATAACCTTTTTTACATCTCAACACCCACAGTCTAGGGGTGTGTACTGAGGGAAAGAAATATCCAGTCCTTACTGCATCAGAAAACAGGTAGTAACATCCCTGAGCAGAAAATTATATCACTGATCTATGGAGGACAGGAAACAAGGAGAGTCTGGAGTATAAGGGTATTAGAATATGCTTAGGTTGTTAGTATGAAAGAAGATTTTGGGGATCATTGTCCATTGCATCCCCAGTCATTACATTCACAGTCTTCTGACACCTTCCTTGATTTTGTTTTCTTTTTTACTTTGCCTTTTGGCTTTTGACTATGGGAATTTCTACCCAGCAGAGTGCAGTGCAATAAGCATAAGTGAGTGCAGGTTCTGGATCTTGTCTATCATCTCAGGTAGGGATTAGGTAGAGGGAGGTGTTCCTCCTGGGAAAGGAAAGTTTTTCTTCAGGGAGAGAATGCCTCATCAACATAAACAGACTATGTCAGGAAATATAAACAGGTAAAGGCAACCCTTGATAAAGCCAATCAATTATTAAGGAATTTGTAATTCTCCATTTCACAAAAATCTTGCAAATGAACTTTTTCACCATGCCCTACTGGGTGGCACTCGAGGTTTGAATTCCCAGGAACCATATTTGCTGGCAGAAAGGAAACATTCCTCATCCAATTTCAATCTTCCTCTTGGTATGGTCTCAGCTTTCACTTTCAAGATTTGTTACAATGTGAAAAGGACTGAAATTCAGGTCCCTGATCTCTCAATGATTCAGTTGCTTTCAGTTACACTGAGGACAATGACTCACTTGGTTACCAATGCTCCTGTGACATGAGAGTAAAAAATGGGATAGCTTCTCCCTCCAGGTAGAAGGGGCAGACATCAGGGAGTTCGGGTGTGAATGCCTAGAGGATTCCAGGCTCCGGATGCAGAAGAGATGGTTTCTCTGTCCAGAGGGGTTTTTGGAGCCCTGAGCAACATGGAGTTTGAGGAGTGTCTCTGGTTACCTGGCTCTCACCTCACAGATTCCACCTGAGGTTACAGAGGAAAGGCCTGAAAGCACCAGGGCATCAAGGTTCCCATGACAACCAGAGAAGTTTCTATTCCTGGCTCCTTCAGACCAAGTTTGAAAGCAAACACCAGCTCAGTTGGGATGGATGGAGGAAAGAAGATGGGAGTGAGTGCCAGGGAACTGAGGTTTTCCAAAATGTGATTCTAACATCTTTGGCCAGGAGAGCACAGCCCTGTGGTTTGTGAATCCCTCCAGGACCAGGAAGGACAAGAAACTTCTCTGAAGACTGACAGCTCACACTAAACTTCAGGTCTGTTAGCCATCCCTGCACTCATTGGCTATACTGGGCATCATGACAACAGGCAGTTATCCCCCATCATTTCCAGTGGGCCTGGTTGGGTGGTGGTGTGCTTGGGGACACGTGGATAACCAAGCTGAACATGGGCTCCCCCACTATTTCCTTCCTAACCCTCTCCTCCAGGACTAGGCACACCTGGAATATCCTAGTCAGAAAACTAGACTAGGGTCCTAGGAACCACACCGAATGATGGCTGGTGACAGAGGCTCATGCCAGAGGAGCATGCAGTGAGCATGGTGGGTTTAGTGATCTTTGAATTGGGATATTTCACACACAATTTTGCAGTTTGCTCCACTTTTTCTAGAAAGTTCAATCAAGTGACATCTGCAACATGGGAAGTGGGTCTTCTGGGTAAATGTGGATGCATATTTCAAGTCTTAAGTGGTGTCCTGCGAGTCATTCACTCAGGATGTAGGACGGAGGATAGGATGGTGATGACATGCAGGAGAGATATTCTGTGCTCTCTACACCTTCAAGAACACATGTCCTTGACTGTGACCTTACAACTAAGATGCACTCAGAAATGTACCTGCTGAGAAATTCCAGGGACTCCACAACTCACCTTGAGATGCAGAAATGACAAGCCTATCTGTGTTCACACATGTATCTTTTCTCTTGACACGACTAGTGCCAGCCTGGCACAAGGTCATGTGGAAAATTTCCACCAGTCCTCTCAGCAGCCCTGGGAGAATGCCGACTACCAGTCAGTGGATCACAGAAGAGCCTGCTTATGGCAGCAGGAACACTGCATGATGTGACATAAGTCCAGAGTGGAACGTGCACCATGCTGAAAGGGCTACGATGAATAGCTTCCAAGATGAATATTCAAAGAGGGAGAGCAAGGACATTATGTTGGCACTGAAAGCACAATGTTTTTGGTGCTGAAAGCCTTCTTCAATGAACAAACATTATAAAACCATACAGCCATCATTGTCCACCCTCAAATTCCACACATATCTCCAGGTTCAACATACTCTACAAATTCAGGAAATAGTACTTGCCAGTTTATTCTGTAAGCATCCATCATTACAGACCCAAATTCCCCTTGCAAGGACCTCAAAGCACTTGCAAACTCGTGGCTCTGTCTTGTTGCTCTCTAGGGACAGCTGATTAGACACATGCTGGTTCATAGCTTTTATGCAACAAGAACCATGAGAAAAGGCTTTCTTTAAAGCACAGCAAATATACCCATGATCTACAGTTCAAACGAGTTGAATTTGGAATATGCAGCACTGAACTCAACTCTCAAAATAAACACTGCACCATAACATCACGAATATAAACAGAAAGAGCTCTGCTAAAAGGCAAAAGTTAAGACCCAAAACTGAATATCAAAACAGAAGTGGTTCAAGAATATTTGAATGTGGGATTGGACTTCCTGAGCAGAAATCATGTACCACAGGATTTTGCAAATTGTCAAATGCTTTTCATTTCTTGACTTGCTTTGACCCACCACCATCCTGCAACATGCCTAATGGCTCTGGTTTTCTTCTTTTGGCATGAGTTCTTGCAATGAATGGTTTTCTTTATTTTCCCCTTACCCTAAAATGAGCAATCCAATATATCCCAGATCCCTGGTAAACATTAGGACAACATAAGCTTTTCCTCCTCCTACAGTGCATCTATTGAGGATATCCATCAAAATTTACCAGAGTCTCTGTATTGTATAAAGCTACTCCCCTGCCCATCAGGTGTAGTCATTTCCCCTGCCTCCCAACCACTTGTCCATCTGTGAACATCCTATCTAGCTATTGGTTCATCAGTCAGCTTGCAAATATCCTTCTCTGATATTGTTCCCCTGTTAGCCCGGTGGATTTCAACTGTTTACTATACCTTCCCTGCCATCTTTTCCCATTCTTCTGTCTGTCCTCCTCACTTTCTCTATTCCTGGCTTTCACACTCTCTCTAGCATGTGCCCTTTCTTTTCTTTTCTCTTTTCCTCTCATTTTCTCTCTTATCCTCCAGGGAGCCACTCTCTTTGCTTAATAAACTCCCTTATGTGATTTTCCATGTCCAGCATGGTTCAATGGAATTTTCCTTACAGTGTTGCCATGACTTGGGATGGGATCTTCCACTGTCTCTTAAGTGAGTGGAACCCATCTGACATCCCAGTGCCCCGGGACACGGTTCCACCTTCCATTCTGCCCGGACGCTCTGCACTGACTTCAGGTTGGTGAGTCCTCTAGGCCGGTTCCCCTAGGCCTATTTATACCCTCCAGGAAGATAATGGGTGGGGTACCACCAGCCACAACTTTAATAGTTGTGGCAGACCCCCTTAGTCAGTCTTATATGCTGGGTGGATTCCTGATTTTATGGTGGAGATTCTCTCACGGTTGAGGCTCATCTCGTGCTTGTACACTCACCCTCAAAAACCCTGATATCAGGTGCTCAACTCTTCTTAGCTTTTGCCTGGCCCCACATTGGTGCTTGTGTGATGACACAATCAATGTGCTGCCCCTCATCTCCAGCCCAGTACTCAGACCTCGGGATGCCTTGGCCACAGACTTGACTGTATCAGTCTCCTCTATGGAACTTGGGTCCTTCAGTCTGGCAGATTCCACCCTGGAAATCCTTCACCTGGCCCCTGGTACTTAAAGCCATCAAAATCCGTTTGTTTAATGGCACACAGCTTCCATGAGTGAGCGGGCAGATGGAAAGGGATTCCTTATCTTCACATCTCTGCTTTCTTGTTTCTTGGCTCTTCCTGCAGTCTCAAGCTCCTCCAGACCCTGGATCTCTGTCTTCCCCTGCTCTCCCATGTAATATAAGTAGTCCCATTCCCCACAAGTAGTGGGAGATAATTGTTTGACAATATTTTGCATCCAAACCTAAATTAAAGGACCTAGGCATCAAGATTCTGCTAGAACATTTTAGCCCCTTTCAGATTCAGATCTCAGTCAAGGCTTACATTGAAATGTAAATGAAGGAAGGTGAAGTGGGAGACCAGTTTCAAACCCAAGAAAAAAAAGTGTCCATTTTAAATTTCTCCTGGACTACAACTCAGAATACTTTTCTCCCATTCAACTTTTCTCTCCTTCTCATTTTCTCATGCTATAATTAATGAGCATTATCATTTTTCTTCTAGGACTTTTGTTTTTCTTAAATGCTTTATTCTGGAGCTCACAATTTTGATCCTATATATCTAGGTTAATGATTTTTGATCAGTTCTTTTTATCCAACTCTAGAGTTATTTTTGAACATGTGTTACATTGCAATGGAGATAAGCATTACAAGGCCTTTGCTTTTGTGTTAAATATAAGCGCACATAAAAATTAAAATTTTAAAAATGGATCCAAATATTTTTAATTCACGTGATTTAAAGAGGTTCAATTTAAATTGGGTAAACTAATAGAAGTAAAATGTCTTTAAAATTAACTCACAATCTGTAGGTGGTCACACTAATAAAATATTAATGTTTATAAAATGTCTAACATCAATTTTTCTAGGACTTTTCTTCAATAGGAAAGAGATGGCAAATAGTGTTTACACTTATCTGACATCTTGGTTTTTTACACTTGCCTGATAACATGTTTTTTTTACAAAAGATGAGTGAATTAAAGTCGACATGTATGGGATTACTCAAATGGGTTTGTTAGAGACATCTAATTAATTAACAAAGTTTTTCCGTGGAGTAACATACTTAAAAACATTATTCATTGCATATTAAATGTGTTCATATTTTCCAGGTATAAAAGCCTTTAGCAGAAAATTTTATCAAGCTGCTATTCTCCAAATTAAACTTGTCTGTAATGCTAGCCTATCATTTAATGTTCCATTATAGGACCTGTCATCAATAGGGTATATATAAAATTTGTTAAATATATTTCTAAAAATTATTGAGAAGACATTTAAAAGCTCTCTCAGCTTTTCTTTAATGCTTACATACATATATAAACTTTGCTGACATAACTCTTCAGATCTGCATTTCCATCAGAGAACAGTTCCATCTGATCTCAGCTTAATCTTCAAACTTTGTGTTTATAAACCTCTATTTTCTAATAATCCTTTGACCCTCACTGAACTTGAGAATTTGGTCATGCTGGTCATAACAAAAGAGGAAAAATTAGGTTTAAGAAAAGCCCCGCCTTACCTGAGATAAGGCTCTGCTTCACAACCCTGCTGCACATCAGAATGGCTTCAAAGTAAACCAGACTTTAACTCATTTAAAATTGTGTTCAAAAGTCTGATGTTTGTTTTAAAGATTACTGTGATCTCAAATGGGAACTCAGCCAAAATTCAAGATAGCCATTGCACAAACTGAATGTTTTACTGTTGGTGATTCCATTTTGTATTTTCCTTGTAAACTCTAATTGTTGCCTGATCAATATTTTGCAGAAGTACTGCTTCAAGAGCAAACACCGTATAATGTAAACTCCCAATTAGTTAAAAGGGGGTAAATAACTGTAAAGTTATAGACTTTGAAGCTAAAGTCCAGTACTCTTACTTTATGACTGGTGAGACTGACTTGCTTGATGGTTAAGATCAAACTTAGAGATTGAGATTAAATACAGAGGTCAAGAAAAGTCCATATTTTGGTCTTGCCCTCAAAGTCAGCCTGAACCCAGGGAACAAGAGGACTTCTCCAAGGAGCTTTGCAACTCTGGGTCACACAACCTCCTGACCAAGGAGATTGATCAGGCCACTAGAGGAAAATTCACTCAGTGCACCTGCTGCAGATGAGGGTCATGGAAAAATGGAGACACCCCTAATGCTTCCAAGGGGCACCACCTCATTGAGAAGACCCTGCCTAACCAATGGCACTAATGGAGCTAAGAAGCTGCTCTTAAGTTCTCTATGAATGACCCCTGTGGTAACTCAGCTGACTCTTTAACAGAGAGGAACACTTCACTTTGACCAGCTCGATCTTAAACACCTAGCAAAACAGTTAAAACCAAAATATAGCCATTCTTGGGCATTCCAAAGAAATAATATTTAAATGTAAATTAAGATGTACACTTGTGTTAGCTCAGTAGAATAAATACTGAAAGCTAAAAAAGAGAAATTATTAGGCAAAGGTGCCTGATAAGTATCAAGAGAAACTGCCAGAGTCTGAAGTTTTTAGTCAGTTTAAGGCACCGGCCTTTGCTAGGCCTTGTTATGGAAACAATTTCTCAGTTCTTCCACCTCCTGGTGAGTAATTACTGATTTCTGTCATCTTTATGATATGATTTGGCATGTTCCAGATTCTGCAACATTTATATTGTATCAATCTCATTTTCAGTGCTCATGTCTTTTTGTTCTTCTCTCATAAAAGCACCCATCCCCAGATGCCTTTACAACCTGCTCTTCCCCAACCAGACTTATTATACCTTGGAAACCTCAATTGACCCAATTTCTAAAAAGTGAACTTGAAACTACTTGACCCACGCTTCCCCCTTTCAGTTCAAAGAAGCCAGAGTATTCATTGACCCCCTTTCCCCACAGCAAAGGTGTTTATAGAATTAGAGGGGTAAATTAAGTCAGAATTGCAGACAGGCAGTTGATGTAGATATAGGGGATCAATCAAATTGAGGAAATGAATTCCATGAAAACCATCTGCCTCTGGAAGTCTGGAAGGAGAATGAACATTTCACATCTCACCTGCAACACCAGCCACCATCACTTAGGAAGGAAGGAGAAAGAAGGCTTCAGAAAGAACTAGCGAGCAAAATATTTTCTTATAAAAACAGAAGTGAGGGAATGTAATGTATAAAGGTCCTCCTCCACCCATCAGGTGCAGTCATTTTCCCTGCCACTTGTCAATCTGTGAACATCCTAGCTAGCTATTGGTTTATCAGTCAGCTTGCAAGTATCCTTCTCCAATATTGGTCCCCTGTTAGCCTGGTGGAATTCAACTGTTTACTATACCTTCCCAGCCATCTTTTCCCATGCTTCTGTCTTTCCTCCTCACTTTTTCTATCCTCCTGGCTTTCACACTCTTTCTAATGTGTGCCCTTTCTTTTCCTTTCTCTTTTCCTCTCATTTTCTCTCTTACCCTGCAGGGAGACATTGTGTTTGCTTAATAAATTCCCTTATGTGATTTCCCATGTCCAGCATGGTTTCTTGGAAATATCCTTACAGTTTCTACAAGTGTTCTCTTCCTTTTGACACTGGAACTCCAAAGATAGTGGGAGAGTAGGTGGTAAATTCCCCCTTTCTTCTGAATGCTATCAGCACAAAGTAATATGGACTCAGCCCCAAATCCTACCATTTTTCATCAAGTCATAAGCAAGGCAAAACAAAATAAAACTGACTAGCAAATGAGGACCACGGGTGACTGCCTTGTCTTCACAATTTGGTTTTCCAATTGAACTTGTGGTTCACATTGCAAGTGCTCAGCCATGGAAGTCCTCTTCATTGGGAGTCTGGGAGTGTGTCCAAAAGCCTCAACATTAGCAAGGGCCCATGAGGGGTCAATTTGAATGCTGTGGCAGTTCAAATTGGTGCACATTGCCAATCAAGAGAATATGCTGGAAAAAGATGGTGATAGGACACTCAAGAGTAAGTGGTTAGGTATGAAGTAATGAGAGTTGAAAGATGGGAAGGAACATGTCCTTTTAAGAAATGCAGGTGACTGGGGATGCAATGCTGCCTTTGAGTGCAGCTCCCAGCTGAAAGGAGTCAACAAAAATTGCTGGCAGGTGAAAATGGTAGTTCTTGAAAAGGGTTGATTGGGTTGAATAAGAGAGGAGAAAAAAAAGTTTGAGAGGAGAGGAGGTTTGCACCCTATGAAGTGTCTTTTCTTCTTGTTTTTTTTTTTTTTCTTTTTTCCATCCCATGGTGCTGGGGATTTAAACCATGGCTTGTCCACATGCAAAGCCAGCATCCTCCCAGGTGGTCTATATCGTCAGCACAGGAACTGCTCCTTTGAGGTACATGACTTGACCCAGTCAGGTTCTGTGTCTCTGAAGTTCTATGCAGAGAATTAACCCTAGACAAAGGCAATCAATGACTAAAGAATTCTTAATTCTCCTTTTCACAACAATCTTTTTTTTTTTTTGTGGTGCTGGCACAACAATCTTGCAAATAACCTTTTTTACTTCTCAATACACACAGTATAGGGGTGTGTACTGGGGGAAAGAATTGTCCCTTCTTTACTTAATAAGGAAACCAGTAGTAGCTCATCCCTGAGCAGAAAATTTTATCACTGATCTATGGAGGACAGGGCACAAGGAGAGTCCGGACTATAAGGGTATTAGAATATGCTCACGTTATTAGTATGAAAGGAGATTTGGGGGATCATTGTCCATTGCATCCCCAGTCATTACATTCACACTCTTCTGACACCTTCCTTGATTTTGTTTTCTTTTTTACTTTTCCTTTTGGCATTTGACTTTGACAATTTCTACCCAGCAGAGTGCAGTGCAAAATAAACAAGCTAGTGCTGGTTCCGGATCCTGCTTATCATCTCAGATAGGGATGAGGTAGAAGAAGGCATTTCTCCTGGAAAAGAAAAGTTTCCTTCAATGAGGGAATGCCTCATCAACTTAGCCAGACGATGTCAGGAAATATAAACAGGCAAAGGCAACCCTAGATAAAACCAATTAATGACTAAGGAATTCTTAAATCTCCTTTTCACAAAAATCTTGCAAATAAGCTTTTTTACAGTGCCCTACTGGGTGGCAAGGGAGGTCTGAGTTCCCAGGACCCATATTTCCTAGCAGAAAGGAAACATTCCTCGTCCAATTTCAATCTTCCTCTCGTTATTTTTTTAGCATTCATTCTCAAGATTTGTTACAATGAGAAAGAGCTGAAATTCACATCGCTGAACTCTCAATGATTCAATTGCATTAATTTACACTGAGGACAATGCCTCACTTGGGTACCAATTCTCCTGTGACATGAGAGTGAAAAATGGGATAGCTTCTCTCTCCAGGTAGAAGGGGCAGGTATCAGGAAGTTCCGGTGTGAATGGCTAGAGGATTCCAGGCTCCAGATGGAGAACAGTTGGTTTCTCTGTCCAGAGGGGTTTTCGAAGCCTTGAGCAACATTGACTTTGAGGAGTGTCTCTCATGACCTGGTGCTCACCTCACAGATTCCACCTGAGGTCACAGAGGAAAGGCCTGACACCACCAGAGCGTCACAGTTCCCATGACAACTGGAGAAGGTTATAATACTGGCTGCTTCACACCAAGATTGAAAAGAAGCACCAGCTCAGTTGGGATGGTCAGAGGAAAGAAGATGGGAGTGAGTGCAAGGTAACTAAGGTTTTCCAAAATGTGATTCTAACCTCTTCGTCCAGGAGAGCACAGCCCTGTTGTCAGTGGATCCCTACAGCACCAGGAGGGACAAGGAATTCCTCTGAAGACTGACAGCTCACACTAAACTTCAGGCTTACTAGGCATCCCTGCACTTGTTTGACTGTACTGGGCATTATTACAACAAGCAGTTATCCCCCACGAGTTCCAGTGATCCTGTTTGGGTGGAGTTGTGCTTGGGAACACGTGGAACACAAGCTGAGCTTGGGCTCCAGTGCTATTTCCTTCCTAATCCTCTCTTTCAGGACTGGGCACACCTGGAATATCCTAGTCAGAAAACTAGCCTAGGGTCCTAGCAACCATACCAAATGATAGCTGGTGACAGAGGTTCATGCCCATGGAGCATGCAGTGAGCAAGGTGGGTTAAGTGGTCTTTGAATGGGGACACTTCATGTCCAATTTTGCAGGTTGCTCCCTTTTTCCTAGAAAGTTCAATCAGGTGACATCTGCAACATGGGAAGTGGGTCCTCTAGGTGAAGGTGGATGCATCTTTTGAAGGCTTAAGTGTTGTCATGGGAGTCATTCACTCAGGATGTTGAATGGAGGATAGGATGGTGCTGACATGCCAGGAGAGATATTCTGTGCTCTCTACACCTGCAAGGCCACACGTCCTTGGCTGTGGCCTTACAACTAAGATGCACTCACACATTTACCTCCTGGGAAATTCCAGGGACTCCACAACTCACCTCGAGATGCAGAAATGATTGGCCTATCTGTGTTGACACATGTGTTCTTTCTCTTGACCAGACTAGTGCCTGACTGGAACAAGGTCTTGTGGAAAATTTCCACCAGTCCTCTTAGCAGCCCTGGGAGGATGCCAACTGCAACTCAGTGGGTCACAGAAAAGCCTGCTGATGGCACAAGGAACACAGCATCACGTGGCATAACTCCACATTGGATCATGCATTGTGCTGACTGGGCTATGATGAAAAGTTTCCAAGATGAATATTCAAAGAGGGTGAACAAGGACATTGTGTTGGACTGAAAGCACAAGGCTGTTGGTGCTGAAAACCTACTTCAATGAAGAGATATTATAAAACCATACAGCCATCATTTTCCACCTTCAAATTCCACCACATGTCTTCAGGTTCAACATGCTCTCCAAATTCAGAAAGTAGTACATACCAGTTCATTATGTAAGCATCCATCATTACAGACCCCAAATCCACCTGCAAGGACCTCAAAGCACTTGCAAACTCATGGCTCTGTCTTGTTGCTCTCAAAGGACAGGTGATTAGACACATGCTGATTCATACCATTTCTGCCACAAGAACCATGAGAAGAGGCTTTCTTTAAAGCACAGCATGTATGCCCATGATCTTCAGTTGAAAAGTGTTTAATTTGGAATAGGCAGCACTGAACACAACTCTTAAAGTAAGCACTGCACCACAACATCAGGAACATAAACAGAAAGAGCTCTTGTAAAAGACAAAAGTGAATATCCAGATCTGAATATCAAAAGAGGAGTGGTTCAAGAATACCTGAATGTGGGATCAGACTTCCTGAGCAGGAATCATATGCCACAGGATTTTGCTAATTGTCAAATGCTTTTTTTTTTTTTTCTTTTTTTTTTTTTTTTTTTTTTTGGTACTGGGGATCGAACTCAGGGCCTTGCACTTGCGAGACAAGTGCTCTACCAGCTGAGCTATCTCCCCAGCCCGTCAAATGCTTTTTATTTGTTGACTTACTATGACCCACCAACAACCTGCAACATGCTTAATGGCTCTGGATTCCTTCTTTTGGCGTGAGTTCTTGCAATGAATGGTTTTTGTTTTTTTCCCCCTTACCCTAAAAAGAACAATCCAATATTTCCCAGATCCCTGGTAAACTTTAGAACAATATATGCTTTTCCTGCTTCTACAGTGCATCTTTTGAGGACATCCACCAAAATTTATAAGAGTCTCTACAAGTGTTCCCATCCTTTTGACACTAGAGTTCCAATGATAGTGGGAGAGTAGGTGGTAAATTCCCCCTTTCAACTGAATGCTATCAGCACAAACTAACATGGATTCAGCCCCAAATCCTACCATTTTTCATCAAGTCATAAGCAAGGCAATACAAAATAAAACTGACTAGGAAATCAGGGCCAGGGGTGGCTATATTTCTCTTCACAATTTGGTTTTTCAATTGACCTTGTTGTTCCCATGGCAAGTGCTCAGTTGTGGAAGTCCCTTCATGGGCAGCATGGGAGTGTGTCCAAAAGCCTCAAAATTAGCAAGGGCCTGTGAGGGGTCAATTTGAATGTTGTGCCAGTGCAACCTGGTGCACATTGCCAATCAAGAGAATTTGCTGGGAAATGATGGTGATAGGACACTCAAGAGTGAGTGGTAAGGTCTGAAGTAATGTGAGTTGAAAGATGGGAAGGAAAATATCCTCTTAAGAAATGCAGGTGACCGGGGATGCACTGCTGCCTTTGAGTGCAGCTCCCAGCTGAAAGGAGTCAATGGAAATTGCTGCCAGGGTGACTGTTAGTTCTTGAAAAGGGTTGATTGGGTTGAATAAGAGAGGAGAAAAAAAAAAAGGTTGAGAGGAGAGGAGGTTTGTACTCTCCAAAATGTATTTATTTTTGTTTTTTTCTTTTTTCCATCCATGGTGCTGGGGATTTGAACCATGGCCTTTCTGGTTGCAAAGCCAGTGCCCTCCCAGGTGGTCTATATCATCAGCACAGGAACAGCCCCTTTGAGGTACATGACTTAATCCAGTCAGGTTCTGTGTCTCTGAAGTTTTATGCAGAGTAACAAACCTAGACAAAGGCAATCAATGACTAAAGAATTCTTAATTCTTCTTTTCACATCAATCCTGCAAATAACCTTTTATACATCTCAACACACACAGTATAGGGGTGTATCCTGAGAGAAAGAATTATCCCTTCTTTACTTAACCAGGAAACTCATAGTAGCTCATCCATGAGCAGAAAATTATATCACTGATCTATGGAGGACAGGGCACAAGGAGAGTCCGGACTATAAGGGTATTAGAATATGCTCACGTTATTAGTATGAAAGGAGATTTTGGGGATCATTGTCATTGCATCCCCAGTCATTACATTCACAGTCTCCTGACACCTTCCTTGATTTTGTTTTCTTTTTACTTTTCCTTTTGGCATTTGACTTTGGCAATTTTTACCCAGCAGAGTGCAGTGCAAAATAAACAAGCCAGTGCTGGCTCTGGATCTTACCTGTCATCTCAGTTAGGGGTGCGTAATAGGAAGGCATTTCTCCTGGGAAATTCCAGTTTCCTTCAATGAGGGAATGCCTCATCAACTTAGCCAGACGTTGTCAGGAAATATAAACAGGCAAAGGCAACCCTAGATAAAACCAATTAATGACTAAAGAATTCTTAATTCTCCTTTTCACCAAAATCTTGCAAATAAACTTTTTTACAGTGCCCTAATGGGTGACACTTGAGATCTGTGTTCCCAGGACCCATATTTACTGACAAAAAAAAACATTCCTCAACCAATTTCAATCTTCCTCTCGGTATGTTTTTAGCGTTCACTCTCAAGTTTTGTTACAATGAGAAAAGGACTGAAATTCAGGTCCCTGATCTCTCAATGAATCAGTTGCATTCAGTTACACTGAGGACAATGCCTCAGTTGGTACCAATGCTCCTGTGACATGAGAGTTAAAAAATGGGGTAGCATATCTCTCCAGGTAGAAGGGGCAGGCATCAGGAAGTTTGTGTGTGAATGGTTAGAGGATTCTGTGCTTCGGATTTAGAAGATTTGGTTTCTCTCTCCAGAGGTGTTTTCGGAGCCTTGAGCAACATGGAGTTTGAGGAGTGCCTCTGGTGACCTGGTGCTCACCTCACAGATTCCACCTGAGGTTACAGAGTAAAGGCCTGACAGCATCATGGCCTCATGGTACCCATGACACACAGAGAAGCCTCTGCTCCTGGCTGATTCAGACCAAGATTGAAAACAAGCACCAGTTCAGTTGGGATGGTCAGAGAAAAGAAGACCGGAGTCAGTGCCTGGGAACTGAGGTTTTCCAAAATGTTTTTCTAACCTCTTTGGCCAGGATAGCACAGTCGTGTGCTGCGTGGATCCCTCCAGCACCAGGCAGGACAAGAAACTCGTCTGAAGACTAACAGATCACACTAAACTTCAGGTCCTCTAGGCATCGCTGGACTCCTTTGGATACCCCGGGCTTCATGACAGCAGGCAGTTATCCCCCACCAGTTCCAGTGGGCCTGATTGGGTGGAGGTGTCCTTGGAGACATGTGGATCCTGAAGCTAAGCACCGGCTCCAGTGCTATTTCCTTCCTAACTCTCTCCTCCAGGACTGGGCACACCCAGAATATCCTAGTCAGGAAAGTAGCCAAGGGTCCTAGCAACCACACTGAATGAAGGCTGGTGATCTATATGGTCAGCACAGGAACAGCTCCTTTGAGGCACATGAATTGATCCAGTCAGGGTCTGTGTCTCTGAAGTTCTTTGCAGAGAAGCAACCCTAGAAAAAGCCAATCAATGACTAAGAAATTCTTAATACTCCTTTTCACATCTTAGTCAAGAAACTAGCCTAGGGTCTTAGCAACCGCACTGAATGATGGCTGGTGACACAGGATCATGTCAGAAGAGCATGCAGTGAGCATGGAGGCTTAAGTGATCTTTGAATTGGGACACATCACATCTAATTTTGTGGGTTGCTAACTTTTTCCTAGAAAGGTCAATCAAGTGACATCTTGAACCTGTGAAGTGGTTCTTCTAGGTGAAGGTGGATGCATCTTCTGAAGGCTTAAGTGGTGTCATGGGAGTCATTCACTCAGGATGTTGGATGGAGGATAGGATGGTGCTGACATGCCAGGAGAGATATTCTGTGCTCTCTACACCTGCAAGGCCACACGTCCTTGGCTGTGGCCTTACAACTAAGATGCACTCACACATTTACCTCCTGGGAAATTCCAGGGACTCCTCAACTCACCTCAAGATGCAGAAAAGGCAGGCCTATCTGTGTTCACACATGTGTCCATTCTCTTGACAAGAGTAGTGCCAGCCTGGCACAAGGTCCTATGGAAAGTTTCCACCAGTCCTCTTAGTAGCCATGGCAGAATGAGGACTACAAGTCAGTGGATCACAGAAAGCCTGCTGATGGCATGAGGAACAGAGAATCACGTGGCACAACTCCACATTGAAACATACCCTGTGCTAACACGGCTATAATAAAAAGCTTCCAAGATGAATATTCAAAGAGGGAGAACAAGGACATTGTGTTGGCACTGAAAGAACAAGGCTGTTGGTGCTGAAAGCCTACTTCAATGAACAGACATTATAAAACCATACAGCCATCATTGTCCACCCTCAAATTCCACCACATATCTCCACGTTCAACATACTCCACAAATGCATGCCAGTTCATTCTGTAAGCATCCATATTTACATACACAAATTCCCCTTTTAAGGACCTCAAAGCCCCTGCAAACTTGTGACTCTCTCTTGTTGCTCTCAAGGGACAGCTGATTAGACACATGCTGATTCATAGCATTTCTGCCACAAGAACCATGAGAAAGACTTTCTTTAAGGCACAGCATGTATACCCATGATCTACAGTTGAAAAGTGTTGAATTTGGAATTTGCAGAACTGAACCCAGCTCTCAAAATAAACACTGCACCACAACATCAGGAATGTAAACAGAAAGAGCTCTGCTAAAAGTCAAAAGTGAATACCCAAATCTGAATATCAAAACAGGAGTCGTTCAAAAATATCTGAATGTGGTATCAGGCTTACTGAGCAGGAATCATGTACCACAGGATTTTGCACATTGTCAAATGCTTCTCATTTGTTGACTTGGTCTAACCTACCAACAACCTGCAACATGCCTAATGGCTCTGGTTTCCTTCTTTTGGTATGAGTTCTTGCAATGAATGGTTTTCATTTTTTCCCCTTACCCTAAAAAGAACTATCCAGTATTTCCCAGATCCTTGGTAAACATGAGAACATCATATCATTTTCCCACTTCTACAGTGCATCCATCGAGGACATTCATCAAAATTACAAGAGTCTCTACAAGTGTTCCCTTCCTTTTGACACTGGAGCTCCAATGATAGTGGGAGAGTAGGTGGTAAATTCCCCCTTTCTCCTGAATGCTATCAGCACAAATTAACATGGATTCAGCCCCAAATCCTACCATTTTTCATCAAGTCATAAGCAAGGCAAAACAAAATAAAACTGACTAGGAAATCAGGACCAGGGGCGACTGCCTTGTCTTCACAATTTGGTTTTCCAATTGACCTTGTGGTTCACATGGCAAGTGCTCAGCTGTGGAAATCCCCTTCATTGGCAGTCTGGGAGTGTGTCCAAAAGCCTCAAAATTGGCAAAGGCTTGTGAGGTGTCAATTTGAATGTTGTGCCATTGCAACCTGGTGGACATTGCCAATCCAGAGTATTTGCTGGGAAAAAATGGTAATAAGACACTCAAGAGTGAGTGGTAAGGTCTGAAGTGATGAGAGTTGAAAGATGGGAAGGAACACGTCCTCATTAAATGCAGGTGTCTGGGGATGCACTGCTGCCTTTCATCGCAGCTCCCGGCTGAAAGGAGTCAATGGAACTTGCTGGCAGGTGAAAATGGTAGTTCTTGAAAAGGGTTGATTGGGTTGAGTAAGAAAGGAGAAAAAGAAAAAAGGTTGAGAGGAGAGTAGGTTCTCACCCTCCGAAGTGTCTTTTCTTGTTGTGTTTTTCTGTTCTCCATCCCATGGTGCTGGGGATTTAAACCCCGTCCTTTTCACTTACAAAGCCAGTGCCCTAAGAGGTGGTCTATATTATCAGCACTGGAACAGCTCCTTTGAGGTACATGACTTGATCCAGTCAGGTTCTATGTCTCTGAAGTTCTATACAGAGATGCAACCCTAGGCAAACCCAATCAATGACTAAGAATTTCTTAATTCTCCTCTTTACATCAATCTTGCAAATAACCTTTTTTACATCTCAACAACCACAGTCTAGGGGTGTGTCCTGAGGGAAAGAATTGTCCCTTCTTTACTTAACCAGGAAATCAGTAGTAGCTCATCCCTGAGCAGAAAATTATATCACTGATCTATAGCGGACAGGGAACAAGGAGATTCTAGACTATTTAGGGTATTAGAATATTCTCAGGTTGTTACTATGAAAGAGATTTTGGGGATCATTGTCCATTGCATCCCCAGTCATTACATTCACAGTCTCCTGACACCTTCCTTAATTTTGTTTTCTTTTTTACTTTTTCTTTTGGCATTTGACTTTGGGAACTTCTATCCAGCAGTGTGCAGTGCAAAATGAACAAGTCAGTGCTGGTTCTGGATCTTGTCTATCATCTCAGGTAGGGGTTAGGTAGAGGAAGCTGTTTCTCCTGGGAAAGGCCTCTTTCCTTCAATGAGGGAATGTCTCATCAACTTAGCCCAGAAGATGTCAGAAATATAAACAGGCAAAGGGAACCAAAGATGAAGCCAATCAATGACTAAGGAGGTCTTAATTCTCCTTCAAAAACAATCTTGCAAATAACATTTTTCCAGTGTCCTACTGTGTCACACTTCAGGTCTGAGTTACCAAGACCCAATATTTGCTGACAGAAAGGAAACATTCCTCATTCAATTTCAATGTTCCTCTCGGTATGTTTTTAGCTTTCACTCTCAAGTTTTGTTACAATGAGAAAAGGGCTGAAGTTCAGGTCCCTGTTCTCTCAATGATTCAGTTGCATTAATTTACACTGAGGACAATGCCTCACTTGGTTACCAATGCTCCTGTGACATGAGAGTAAAAAATGGGGTAGCTCCTCTCTCCAGGTAAATGGGGCAGACATCAGGGATTTCGCATATGAGTGGCTAGAGAATTACATGCTCCGGATTTAGAAGATTTGGTTTCTCCCTCCAGAGGTGTTTTCGGAGCCGTGAAGAACATGGAGTTTGAGGAGTGTCTTCGGTGACCTGGCGCTTGCCCCACAGATTCTGCCTGATGTCACAGAGGAAAGGCCTGACAGCACCATGGTGTCATGGTTTCCATGGCAACCAAAGAAGCTTCTGCTCCTCGATGATTCAGACCAAATTTGAAAACAAGCACCAGTTAAGATGGGATGGGCAGAAGAAACAAGATGGGAGTGGGTGCCAGGGAACTGGGGTTTTCCAAAATGTGGTTCTAAACTCTTTGGCCAGGAGAGCATAGCCCCATGGTCCATGGATCCCTCCAGGAGCAGGCAGGACAAAAATCTCTGAAGACTGACAGCTCACACTAAATTTCAGGTCCACTAGGTGTCCCTGCACTTGATTGTCTATACCGGGCATTATTACAACAAGCAGTTATCCCCCACGAGGTCCATTGTTCCTGTTTGGGTGGAGTTGTGCTTGGGGACATGTGGACACCAAGCTGAGCATGGGCTCCAGTGCTATTTCCTTCCTAACCCTCTCTTTCAGGACTGGGCACACCTGGAATATCCTAGTCAGGAAACTAGTCTAGGGTCCTAGAAACCACACCAAATGATAGCTGGTGACAGAGACTCATGCCCGTGGAGTATGCAGCGAGTATGGTGGGTTAAGTGATCTTTGAATTGGGAAACTTCACATCCAATTTTGCGGGTTGCTCCCTTTTTCCTAGAAAGTTCAATCAGGTGATATCTGCAACAGGGAAAGTGGGTCTTCTAGGTGAATGTGGATGCATCTTCTGAAGGCTTAAGTGTTGTCATGGCAGTCATTCACTCAGGATGTTGGATGGAGGATAGAATGGTGCTGACATGCCAGAAGAGATATTCTGTGCTCTCTACACCTGCAAGGCCACACGTCCTTGGCTGTGGCCTTACAACTAAGATACACTCACACATTTACCTGCTGAGAAATTCCAGGGACTCATCAACTCACCTCAAAATGCAGAAATGATTGGTCTATCTGTGTTGACACATGTGTTCTTTCTCTTGACCAGACTAGTGCCTGACTGGAACAAGGTCTTGTGGAAAATTTCCACCAGTCCTCTTAGCAGCCCTGGGAGGATGCCAACTACAAGTCAGTGGGTCAGAGAAAAGCCTGCTGATAGCACAAGGAACACAGCATCACGTGGCATAACTCCACATTGGAACTTGCACCGTGCTGTGTCAGGGACCAAGAAGAAGTTCTCATTCTGAGGACGTTCTGACCTTTATGATAAGCAGCAGCCCAGGGAGCATTTTGCGGTTGCCTCCCCTGCACAAATACCCTGCAGCTGACTCAGGCACCCTGCAGCTGAAGGCTGATGGATTCCCAGAGCGCACCCCCTCCCCACTTCCGGCTGATAGTTCTGCCTATGGCCCGCCAGCATGAACTTGCACCTTATCAGGAGCCCAAAAGAAAAACACAGCCAACCAGCCTGTGTCTCATTATACTCCTCATTCCCTCAGCATAAATACCCTTGAGAACAATAAAAGTTTGCAGCTTGATCAGAATTCCTGTCTTGCTGTCACTCCCTGTGTCTCTTGTCCCTTCATTCCTTCTCTCTTAGGTTTGCCATCCTGCGTTAATGTCCCGTGGGTCGGGACAGTGCTGAAAGGGCTATGATGAAAAGCTTCCAAGATGAATATTCAAAGAGGGAGAGCAAGGACATTGTGTTGGCACTGAAAGAACAAGGCTGTTGGTGCTGAAAACCTACTTCAATGAAGATACATTATAAAACCATGCAGTCATCATTGTCCATCCTCAAATTTGACCAAGGTTCTTCAGGTTCAACATACACTATAAATACAGGAAGTAGTACTTACCAGTGTATTATTTAAGCATCCATCATTACAGAACCAATTTCCCCTTGCAAGGATCTCAAAGCCCTTGCAAATTCGTGGAATGAATGTTTTTCATTTTTCCCCTTACCCTTAAAAGAGCAATCCAATATTTCCCATATCCCTCATAAACTTTAGAAAAACATTTGCTTTTCCTGCTTCCACTATGCATCTTTTGAAAACTTCCATCAAAATTTAGAAGTGTCTACAAGTGTTCCTTCCTTTTGACACTGAAGCTCCAATGAAAGGGGAAGAATCGGTGGTAAATTCCCCCTTTCTCCTGAATGCTATGAGCACAAAATTACATGGATTCAGCCCCAAATTCTACCATTTTTCATTGAGTCATGAGCAAGACAATACAAAATAAAACTGACTAGTAAATCAGGGCCAGGGCGGCTGTCTTTTGTCTTCACAATTTGGTTTTCCAGTTGACCTTATCATTCACGTTGGAAATGCTCAACTGTGGAATTCCCCTTCATTGGCAATATGGGATTGTGTCCAAAAAGCCTCAACATTGGCAAAGGCGCATGAGAGCTCAATTTTAATTTGAAGCCATTGCAACCTGGTGCACATTGCCAATCAAGTGAATTTGCTGGGAAAATATGGTATTAGGACCTGCAAGACTGAGTGGTAAGGTTTGAAGTAATGAGAGTTGAAAGTTGGGAAGGAACACGCCCCTGACATTGCAATACCGTGTGTGCACTTTGACTCTCTGGGGATCAGTTGATATGGGGGACCAGTCAATATTGTACCCTAACATTTGGAGGCTCATCTGGGATAGACTTGTCCTACTCTGGCCCAGGAGAGATAAACGGTCCATGGTACAGGGGTTTCTAAGCAAATTTGCCAAGAAAGGAGGATTGCCCATCTCTTGGTAGGACATAAGTCCTGGTTAGAGTTTGGGTGAGAATTCTCGTTTGGTGGAAGAAAAGGTTTGCGAGAGACCCTGGAGGTTACACTGTCAAAAGTCATGGGAAACGTCCCGGACGATCAAGAGTCACACTGACATCCCCAGTGGATGCCATTTGGATGTCTGTTTGGTAAGGATCCTTGGTCTGATTCTGGTAATGTGAATGAGAAGGGCATTGAGCCTGTGAGAATGGTGTGGTTGACTGGCGGGTGGATGATGGAGAGTCCTGTGAATTAGTTTTACTGCATGTATTACCTCCCTTGTTTTTTCTGTCTGCTTGGTCCTTTTCTCCTCATTATTAGGTAACTCCTAAGACTTTATTAGTTAACTCAGACTATATTAGGTAACTCAGGTAACTCCTAAGACTTTCCTCCTGAGTCACTTCTCAGAGGTCTGCACCAGAGAATGGAACTTTGGTGTGGACAACCTAAAGGAGGGTGAGCTTGCTACACTCTGCTCCATGGAGTAGCCAATCTTCACCAATATCTACATCAAGCGAGGTAAGTAAGCTTCTCTCTCCATGCACCCCACATCTGTTTGAGGTGCAGCTTTCTGTCTCTTCATTTTTAGAGGGTAAAATGGGCTACACAACACTCCCACACATCCACTCCCTCCTGGATGCTCCCCTTACCTTGCGTGTCAGACATTAGGAATTTAAACTGTAGGATGAAGACCTGGGACAATTAGTATGGAAATGCCCAGGTTCCCTTTGTTCACATAGTTAGCCTTCACTAGTCTATCTAGAGTCTACCTCTTACTGTTCCTGTGCTTAGATGGGCTCACTGTGTTCTCTTTAAGCTGCAAGAGGGAGGCATTTAAAATCAACCCCTCCTGTGAGACCCTCCAAGAAAAGGCATGAGAGCTGGCTTGAGTTACGTGCTCCCCAAGGTCACCCTCTGTGGCAATTTTTACTGGAGACCCTGTACGGGACACACGGCTGTGACATGATGACTCACAGAAGTTCCCCCTCAAAGCACCAAAATATATGGGATCCTAAACACCTCTTTATTTGTTGGAAGATAGTCTCCTTTGTCCTCCCTCAGGTCCCCTATCTTAGGCTTAGGGATACTCATTGCAGGCTACTTTACAGTCCTTCTCCTTGTCCCTGAGATATTTGTTTACTACAATCCCCCTAGGCAGAGAGCTCAGCAGCTCCCAGCTTGCAGAGCAGGCTTAAGGTAAAACCAAAAGACAAGAAAATGACTCCCCAGGCCTTCATTTCAAACATTGTAACTTCTGAGGAGGAGGAGACAGACACTAGTAATAACAAAGGCCTCCCGCCTCTGCACCTCCCCCTCTGTACACTTGGAGTACCCATGGCAGTTAGCAGCCCCATTCCTCAAAAGTAGCGGGAAATAATGTTTCATGATTTTCTGCATTCAAACCTAACATGATTTCTCAACCAGGAAAAAAAGGGTTAAAAGGTCCTAGGCAATTGCCCCTGCCTGGCTTTGCTGAAGCATGCATTGGAATGTAAACTGCAGCAGTATCATTTGGGGAGTGACCTGAGACTGAAAAAAAAAAGGTGTCCACTTTAAACTCCTGGGCTGCTACACAGAACTAACTCATTTTCTAGGATTCTTGTTTTGTTTTGTTTTCTTTAATGCTGTATTTTTGAGCTCATAATTTTGATCCTACATACCTAGGTTAATGATTTTTTTATCAGCTCTATTTTTATCTAACTCTAGAGTTATATTTAAACATCTGTTACTTTGCAATGGAGATAAACATTACAAGGCCTTTGCTTTTTGTGTTATGTGTGTTATTGTTTAAAGTTGTATTGTCTATGTATGTACCTGACAAAATCGACATAGGTAATAAGCATGCATAAAATTAAAATTTTAAAAATAGATTCAAAGACTTTTATTCACATGATTTAAAAGGATTCATTTAAATTGGGTAAACTAATAAAAGTGAAATATCTTTAGAAATAACTCACAAGTCTCTTTGTGGTCAAACTAATGAAATGTTGATGTTAAATAATGTCTAATATCAATTGTTTCTAGAACTTTTCTTCAACAGGAAAGAGATGGCAAATACTGTTCAGGACACTTGTCTGATATCTTTCTTTTTATCAAAATAAGTAAATTAAATTTAACTTGTATGGGACTACTCAAATGTGTTTGTTAGTGACATCTGATTAATTTGCAAAGTTAAAATGCTAATTGTTAAAAAAAATTAAGTACTCTTAAGTCCGTAATTTCCATGGAATAACATACTTAAACATTATTGGTGTTTTCATAGGTTGGTAAATTAAAAAGGGTTTAAATTTGTTTTGTGTCATTACTAAAAACAAGATTATTAAGAGTTATATCCTAACAGGTAAAACCCCAACCCAGAGGGTGAGCGTTCCATCTGCTCCCTTACCACTTCCCCCTGCTCTCCCTCCAGTTCTGCAAAACTCCAAGGAGCTCTTAGATTTGGATTTAGAGTTACCATCTCCCCTCTCACTGTGTTTCAGTTAGAGTACTATAAACAACAAAGTATTTTATCTTGTTAAAATGGAGTAATTTATCTAAATTCAGAAATTTCATAAGAGTTGTTTCAGAATTTGAACAAAAAGGGGTCAATAGAAAGGAAAAAGAAAATAAAAGGCTCTAGAATTGGAACTATATTTAGTGAAGAACAAAATCTTTCTGGATAAGAAAGTGTTTATGTGATGAAATACATTAGGGTCTAAGTAAGTGCTAAGAAAGTCTCTAAGTAAAGGGTAAATGTCAACAAGTTTGCATGTAACTAAGTTGGTTACAAGTATGTGAGACAATCAGTTAAAGCTGTTTAAGGTTTTTCTTAAAGTCAAATAATACTGTACTGATATAAACCAAAGTTTAATTTATATGTTAAATTGTCAAGAATTTCTTAGAGACACTAATTTAGTCTTAACATTATGTCTGTTAAGTTTCATTCTTTAGGATAATTAGTCTTGAAAATTGGTGCTTAAACAAATATGGTTAAACAACTGTTAGGGTATTGTACTATGTTACAGAGCCTAATTTTTCCCAAAAACTAAATTTGATAAGATAAATGTGACAAGATAATTGTGAAATGGTCACTCTTTGTCTATTAAATGTGTCCATAATTTCCAGGTATACAAGTTTTTAAAGCAGGGAATTTATCAAGCTGCTATTCTCCAGATTAAACTTGTCTGTAATGGTAATTTTAAACTTATAAAGAGTAAATTTTATTGAGGATTTATTTCTATCATTTAATGTTCTACTATGGGACCTGTTATCAATAGGGTATATGTAAAATTCATTACTTTTTACACCGAGATAAAGAATTTCAAATGTAAATATATTTCTAAAAGTTAGAGCCTGATTTGCTTAAAGGTTAATATTGTGAAAAATGAAAACATTTTGCCACTTTGCCACACAAAAGGAAAGTTAAAAGCTCTCAGACTTTCTTTAATTCATGTTATAGATATAATGTTAAATTGTGTTAATTATACAGTTCATATAGACCCAGAAATCAATATATGTAAACTTCTTAAAATGACATTTAAGAAAGAAGCAAAGATCAACATCAGAATTAGATCACTTGAGATTTGTAAGGAGCCACACCTTACCTGAGTTAAGGCTCTGCCTCCCACCTCACTGCATGTAGAGTGGCTCCAAAATAAGCCAGATTCCAGCTTCTTTAAAGTTATAATCAAAAAATTGGTTTTTGTGGTAAAATTACTGTGATCTCAAACAGGGGATATAATGTATAGCTCAGTCAAAATTTAAGATAACTATTATACAAGCTGAATATATAGTTTTACTCTTGCTAATTTCATTTTGTAAAACTGTTGACTGTTACTGTTTTGCAGAAGTATCTGCTTCCAGAATATGCAACCTAGGAATTGTGATAATAGACCATCAACTACAAAACAGATAGTATGTGGTAGTACTTTAATAAAAGGGTAAATGACTGTAAAGTTATAAACATTTAAG
Organism: Sciurus carolinensis; assembly: GCF_902686445.1. Lineage (NCBI taxonomy): Eukaryota > Metazoa > Chordata > Mammalia > Rodentia > Sciuridae > Sciurus > Sciurus carolinensis. The sequence continues at coordinate 3,111,118 of NW_025920120.1, forward strand.
CTAAAGCCCAGTACTCTTACTTTATGACTGATGAGGCTGACGTGCTAGATGGTTAAGATCAAACTTAGAGATTGAAATTAAATAAGGAGGCCAAGAACAGCCAGTATTCGGGTCTTGCCTTCGGTCAGCCTGAATCCAGGGAACAAGAGAACTTATCTAAGGAGATTTGTAACTCTGGGTCACACAACCTCCCAATCAGGGAGATTAATGAGACCACTGGAGGATAAAAAGTCAATCAGTGCACTACTGCAGAGGAGGGTCATTGGAAAAGTGAGATATCCCTCATGCTTCCAAGGGAAGTCACCTCATCAAGGAGACCCTGCCTAATGAACGGCACTAAATGAGCTAAGAAGCTGCTCTTAAGTTCTCTATGAGTGACCCCTGTGGGAACTCAGATGATCTTTAACATACAGGAACAGGTCACATTGATCAGCTTGATCTTAGACACCTTGCAAAATAGTTAAAACCAAAATATAGCCATTCTTGGGCTTTTAAAAGAAATAATAGTTAAATGTAGCTGAAGATGTACACTTGTGTTAGCCCACTAAAATTAAGAGTGGAAGCTACAAAAGAAAGATTCTTAGGCAAATGTGCCTGATAACTGTCAAGAGAAACTGCCAGAGTCAGAAGATTTTAGTCAGTTTAAGGCCTACAGACACAGGTAGGCTTAATCTATGTTTGCTAGTGTGATTATCTAGCCCTAAGTAACAGAAATATAGAGATCTCTACTTAACACAGGCTATACCAATAAAGGGATATTTTACAAAAATCAGATGACATTAAGTAGCTGAACTCTATTTTCTGGGGATATCAATGACATTAAGAGTTAAATGTTGTGTTTGCATTCCTGATAACCTGGACAATGTTAAAGTCCCCAAATAAAGGCCTTGTCTTCTCCAGCCTTTGTTAAGCCTTGTTATGGGAACAACTTCTCAGTTCTTCCACCCTCTGGTGAGGAATTATTGACTTCTGTCATCTTTATGATATTCATTGGCATGTTACAGATGCTGCAACATTTACTTTGTACCAATCTCATTTCAATATTCACATCTTTTTGTTCTTCTCTCATAGACGTACCCACCTCCCAGATCACTTTACAACCTGCTCTTCCCCAACCAGACTTCTACCTTGGACCCCTAGATTGACCTGATTTTTAAAAGGGAACCCCAAACTGCTTGCCCCACGCTGCCCCCTTCCAGTTCAAAGAAGACAGAACAGTCATCACCCCCTTTCCTTAAGCAGCAAGGAGTTTCTAAAATTAAAGGGGGGGAATAAAGCCAGAATTGGGGACAGGCAGTTAGTGTAGAAGTGGGGGATCAGGTCAAATCAAGGAAATGAAGGCCATAAAATCCATCTGCCTCTGGAAGTTGGAGACTGCCCCTGGGACAATAAAATGTTAAGGACCTCCTAAACTCATTGATTACCAAATTTACCTGCCTTTAAAGACAGTAAGAAAGGAGGTCTATGTGCAGCCCTGGGAAAAGAATGTTGGTTTTATGCTAATCATTCTGGAGTAGTGAGGGAATACATGACTAAGGTCAGAGAGGGTCTCGCCAAGAGAAAGTAGAAGAGGGAGGCCCAAAAAATTGATTCGAAGCATGGTTCAATAGGTCTCCTTGGCTTGCTACCCTAATCTCTACCCTAGTAGGCCCCTTAGCTCTGCTTTTGCTTATTTTAACTTTTGGCCCCTGCATTTTAAATAAGTTAATAGTTTTTGTTAAGGTCCATGTAAGCACGATCCAACTAATGGTGCTGAGACAACAATATGAGAGAGTACTGGCCCCAGAAGATGAATATGCATGATGCCCGAATGAGCATGATTCCTCATTATGAACAACTGAAGGAGGAAATGTTGAGAACAGGGTGGTGTCTGTGCAACTGTCTTAATCACCAGGATGCAGGCAGTTGCGACTGCATCCTCAACAGTCAATATAGGACAAACAGGACTGCTGGGCCCCCGTGCTTATCAAGGTTGTTAAGAGATATTTGTCAGAGGAATGTGCAGCTGCCTGGAAACCTTATCTATCAAGGACAGGGGGGCCTAACCCCAACTCATCTCCTGCATAGTTAACCCCTTTCCTCCTCCCTTCTTCCTCTAGGATCATTGAGTTCTGGCAGGACCCAATGAGAATCAAATACATTGGCAGGACCCAACCAGTGGAGGACAAATGTTTAGTTGTTCAAATGTTAACCAATAACATACAGGTCTTTGTGTGTGAATGCTTGGAAATCTCTTAAATAGAGGACTTTCTCACCCCTTGGGTCCGCTCCCCACTCAGCCTTTCCAATGGTCTGAGAGGATGGTTGCTGTCCACGCTTGAGCTTGCAATAAAACCTCGTGTGTGTCTTGCATTACTGTGTGTGCACTTTGACTCTCTGGGAATCAGTTGATATTGAGGGCCAGTTAATATTGAACCTTAACAAGTGCAGTGCAAAGTACAAAAGCCAATTCTGGCTCTGGATCTTGCCTATGATCTCAGGTAAGGGTGAGGTAGAGAAAGATGTTTCTTCTAGGAAAGATCAGTTTCCTTCAATGAGGGAATGCCTCATCAACTTAGCCAGACGATGTCAGGAAATATAAACAGGCAAAGGCACGTGGTGATGGCGCTCGAGTTCTGGGTTCCCAGGACCCATATTTGCTGGCAGAAAGAAAACATTCCTCATCCAATTTCAATCTTACTCTTGGTATGTTTTTAACTTTCAATCTCAAGATTTGTTACAATGAGAAAAGTCCTGAAATTCATATCCCTGATCTCTCAATGATTCAGTTGTATTGAATAACACTGAGGACAATGCCTCACTTGGTTACCAATGCTCCTGTGACATGAGAGCAAAAAATGGGAGAGCTCATCTCTCCAGGTAGAAGGGGCAGGTATCAGGGATTTTGGGTGTGAATGGCTAGAGGATTCCAGGCTCCAGAAGGAGAAGAGTTGTTTTTTTCTCTCCAGAGGGGTTTTGGAGCCTTGAGCAACATGGAGTTCAAGGAGTGTCTCCAGAGACCTGGCGCTCACCCCACAGATTCTGCCTGAGGTCACAGAGGAAAGACCTGACAGCACCATGACGTCACTTGTTCAGTTCTCTATCATACCAATCAATTATATAATTTAGGGTCCAGTTTCACACCAACATCCATCCCTTGACTTAAGTCCTTGTTCCAACTTACAGTCCATTCATCATCTGGGGTTCCACTACAACTGTAGCAAGCCTCAAGCATCCACTACTGATGCAGTGTTCCCACCGTTTCCGCTACCACTGCTTCCGCCAACCTAGTCACACTGTAAGCCTGACTGCTCTTAGACCAGGTTTCCCTGTTTGTGGCTTTCGGAGTTTCTGCCGTGGGTTTGCTACTTGACCGTTCTTAAACCAGGTTTCCCCGGTCTTGGCTTTCAGAGTTTCACTCGCAGATGGTGGACCAGAGTACTTGAGGCTTATTCTTAGTAGGTTATGGGTTGAGTTTGGACATATTATCAATTTGGATCGTAGCTGAATTACAGCTGGATCCTGTTGACTATGCCAACTGTCACGAGTGGCAGAGAGGCAAGTGACTAGAATTTGGTTCCAAACAAGTTGGCTTTATTTCATACACTTGTGAAAACACAAACCTTAATATTCTTAATATCACACATCAATTGTATAGCACATAAACACACCTCAATCAAATAATCCAAAGTCCTCTCTGCCTTGTCGGTTCCGACGACCCAGAATGTGACGTATCTTGGTCAGAGAGAAGACGACGGCTGGTCTCAGAACTTCCCTCGGCAGATGGTCTGGGAATCAAGGACAGGCAGGCTCCGCTGGTCATGAAGCCATCAGAGCAATGGAGTCTCAGCAGTCTCGACAGGTGATCAATGGGGCTCACAAACCTGGCTGACATGGATTCGTCAGGAGATCTGGACTGAGCTGAGGAGTTGTCTGAGAGGGGAGTTTATATACCCTTCTTCTTGGCTTGTTTCCAATTCTGGTCCAGATGGTGTCTTATCTCCCTGGTGCAGCGCTTTCATGACTCTTATGTCTTTTTGGCTTGCTGTCCAGTAGGGGCTTGCCATTTATTTGTCAGGCATCCAAGTCTGCTCCTTTCAAATGTTCTAATGTACCACATAAAAAGAGTATGTTTAAATAACACAAGAAACTAAAATTAATTTGTACTCATGTAAAATAGTTAAAAATTTCTCTTAAGAAATTTCATAGTGCCATATTCATTGAATCTCATTTGTGCTATATTATGATATTGATCAATCTCTTTAAGAACTGTCAGAAAGCTGATAGAAATGACTTCTGCACTATATATTGCTCAGTGATACCCCTTTTCATGTATCAATACTAAACTTATTTATGTAGTTCAAAAATTCTCATGCTGTCTGAATACCTAAATGTTTATGTATTGTATACAAAATATATTTATTATTTTTTTTTTACATTTTGCAGCCACTCTGGCAAAAAAAATAAGAATATCTCATAAATAAAAACTGCAGTGCAATTCACTCAGTGGTTATTTTGGACCACTCCACCCCCTCCATTATTCAATTTTTCTCCCAAAATATTCCCACATCCCTCCAGTGGACCCATAAAATTAAAAACATTAAATCCGTGGGATGTATGGTTCACATCACGACATCATTTGAGTACTTTCAAATAATGTACAGATCTTCATATTTTGTGGTCACAGTTACTTTAAAAATTAATTGTATTCAGGGGCTAACCTGTTTGATTTGGATGCTGTGTGCTGGGCTGTATCAAGTTGTTGCTTTTGATATCTGTATACAGCTTGCTTTAAATCAGTAGATCCTAAAATAGCTTTTCTTGCATGTCTACCACTGCACATTCTTAAAGAAAAAGTATCAGTTACACTTAAAATGTTTTGCCAAGCAGTAAAATGCATTAATTTTATTAAATTTCCATTCTTGAGTAAATGAATAGTATTTTTGAGTTGTATATGTATTATGAAATGGGAATTATATAAAAACACATGGACTGTGCACAGAAAAACTATAGTTTTCACAAGGAAAAGGTTTTGGGTGATAATTTGGCTACCACCTGAACTAGGCCCCCGCCCCCTTTTTTTAAGGAACATCATTTTTTCTAGAAAAAAATGACCAACAGGCAAACGTTATTCAGACATAGATGTGCTTGACAGAATTTTCTTGGAATTAATGAATTAAGCTTGTCCCTTCAAGGAAATCAGCTTTAGGTATTTCTTGCCAATATTAAATTCAGGTTTACAAATAGAAATTAGATTTTGAATTTTTGAATCTGCTACTTTAAACTTAATATGTTCCCACTAATTAGAAACTTTTCTGATGAGGTCAGTGGTGATATTAACAAATAGAGGATTTTTAAAAAATTTGTGAATAAATATAAAAATTTCAATCTACAACTCAAGAATAAATATTTTTCTAGTTATCAGCACCTCATATTATAGAATCATGCATGGTAAAAAATTCATTTAAAGTGCAAAATAGACCAGTGAATTTTCACAAAAGTATGAATAGTTTATGGATATAATTTAAGTTACCATATAACCTTGAAGAAAGAACTTAATTTAATTCTAATATATCAAAGAACACTATCTACAATAATTATAAAATACTATTAAAATGTTTCTCCTCTTTTCCAACTTCATATCTGTGAGATTTGATTTTCTTCATATTGCTATATGTATTATGATATGTTGTCATATGGAGTAAAGCAACATATCACAACAGATAGAAAGCAAAAGCAAATATAGAATATAACTGTCTTCTATCAAAACAAACTCTAAACAATTTTTTTAAATGTTAAAAAAGACCATTCTTAACTAATGTTTTTGGAAAAAAAATTCATAAAAATGTTATTCATGCTAATATGAGAGGTGTTTTTAATGCATAACTAAATATTTTAATTTTTCTCATTTTTTTGGTAAACATCAGCAGTAATCTATATAATTAAAAGTACTTGGGGTCCTTAATAATTTTTAAGAACTTAAAATGAGTTCCAAGTCCCAAGAATTTAAAATCTACCTCTGAAAGTGGAACCCTTTATATGCTTGCCACCATGACTGCATTTGTTATGTGCTTAGTAATTAAATTTTTTTTATTTACTTATATCATTTTAGGTAATCTGATTTTAAGTGACTTGGAAGTAAAGCAACATTAGATGTTCTTTTTGTTTGGAGTAAAATGTTTCTACTGGAAGAAGAAAAAATTTTCTAGATTCGCTTTGAAATTTTTGTTATTCTAAGAATACTTTGATAGAACTTAGTGTTTAAAAACCCATGCAGTTTTCAAAAATTGAAATTTTAATTTTTCACAAATTTCACTTTGGAAAATGTCACTAAAGTTTATGAGTATTTCAGGTTTTTACTCAGTAATGGATTGAAAATTTACTTTTTAAATGGTGAATTGGTCTTTGGTAATTTGGATACTTCTACTCACTTAGTATTTTGCTATCTGTTTGAAGCATAAATTCCTATTTGTATTTCCTTCCTTGAAAAGGAAATGAGTGGGCCACCTATGTTTAAACAAAAAATTACAAGTTATTTACATATTCTTGCATAGATTATACAGTCTTTTTAAAATAGTTTATATTGTTATTTCCCTTTTAATTGTCCCCACCCTTCCTTCTCTCTTTGTCAAACTGCATTTGCTGCTCTTTGAAATAATCACAAAATGAGTGGCTGTGACAAAGAAACATTCACGAGTATTTGAAATGCAAACAGAATGTCAAGGACCATCAAAAATCCACTTTTAACTGGGAATACTCTGAGTGCTTTAAAATTTATCATTGACTTCCTTAAAGAAGCAAAGCAAATTTTATCTTCTTACAGACCAGTAAGAAATTCTGATTACTTTCAGGTGCATTGATACATGCCTGCAATCCCAGTGGTGTGGGAGACAGAGACAGAATGATTGCAAATGCAAGAACAGCCTCAGCAAGAGAGTGAAGCCCTTAAACAATTTAGAAAGACCCTGACTCAAAATAATAACTCCATTATAAAGTGACCCTGGGTTAAATCTCCAGTACCAAATTAAGAAGAAAAGAAAAGAAAAAAAAAAGAGAGAGAAAAAAAATTCTGATATTTTCATGAGGTAATACAATCAACTTTGTTACTTTTGTTATTTATTTTATTGCATAGTAAATACACTTGGCGCTTCAGGTAAGTGAGGGTCAATTCAGTTTGAGTATTTATATTGTAAGCTTTCCTTAATCCTTCTGAAAATTCTATGCTTTTTTCATGACCAGTGAAAATCAGAGGTCTAGGAATTAAAATATACCCCTTTTCATTAATGATAAAAATTGGATTGTGTAGAATTGATACCACAGTTTACAGGTCATGAGTTCTGCTCCTTCTAATGCTGAAGTCTGAACACTAGAGAAGCATGCCAAGGCAAGCATATTAAGCAGGTTTTATTTAAAGGTAATAACACACAGTTCTCCCTCATGGTTGAAGGGGGCCATGGATGATGTTCTAAAGTCCCAAGAAGGGAGTGAACCCTACATCTTTTATAGGTTAAGGTCTCTTTTGCTCTCCAGTTCCCTTTACCCTTATCTGTCCTTCCTGCCTGCATGACTAGACCTGGTTTTGCAGGTGAGATGAATAAAGTGAGAAAAGGATGGGGAAGGGAAAGGGTCAAATGATTCAGCCCAGCAAGGGCTCAGAGGGCATTAATTAGCAGTTCCTTGCTTGAAGTTCTTGATAAAAGCAGGTAAATTTGGTTATCTATGGACTCAGGAGATCATTGACATTCCATTCTCCCAGGGGCATTCTCCAAATTCCAAAGGCAGATGGCTTTCATAACCTTCCTTTCCTCGATTTGACCAGATACCCTATTTCTACACTGCCTGTCCCCAGTTTTAGCTTCAGAATCATGTGACACTTAGTTGGGTTTCAATGATTGTATAATTCATTTCATACCAATACCAACATTCTGATTGTAGATGGACAAACATGCTAGTTTATGATCTTCTCAGGAACAGTAGAGTAAAGTATTGGGGAAACTACAAGTGGCAACTTGCAAAGTTATAGGATAAGCAAATTAATAGATCTGTCCTTTACCTCCTTATAACTCAGTCTTAGCATCAGAAAGATAAATCAGAAAGCTACCTTCCATTGTATTAATTACCAAATATCATAGAAAATAATTTGTTGTACTTATTTCTCAAAGTTGGGAGATTAATAGTAAAATTGATAATAAATAAAGTGATGTCAGCATTGTTCCAGTTAACATTAGCTATGATTTAACTTTCTGGTATTGCTTATGCAATTTTTATCCAATGTAATAAAGTATTGATTTAAGTTTTTTGATATTTTTCATATTTTAGTCAGATATGTAGTTATGTGTCATATATTTATATGTAACAGTAATCTCAGACTAAAAAATTCTCTTGTTTGAAATAAAATATATGGTAAAAACAAATTTATTTTCTTAATCTACATTTCAAAATTTCTCCTTCTTCAAGTGATCAGGATTTAGAGCTTAGAGATAATAGTATCTGTAGTGCTAATGACAGATTAAATTGACAAAGGAATGGTAAATGTTTTGCATCATTTACAGAAATTAGTAATATTCTAAAGCAAAGAGATCTCTTATTCTAAACATATCCATGTAACAAGAAGAGTACAGAATACATTGTAATTTCTATTCCATTGAAACCTTTTCTGAATGGATTTCTGCAAGGAAATTGTCAATAAAACTCAACTGGATTGTTGATTAATGATTTCAGGATATTAAATAAAAAATGGTTTAGCAAGTAAATGTTAGAATAAGGTTAAAACTGATTAAAGCTTATAACTGTGGCAAGTAAAATTGTGTATCTCAGAATCACTGATCTATTTTGGATTAATTTAATAACAGCTAAAAATAATTTTGGCACTATGACTTGTTGACAAAAGGAAAACATCATTAGCTTAAATTAAGATAAGCTAAACATCTATACCCTACACCAGATACATTCAGCAAATAAAAGTAAGAAAAATTTGTGCTCTCAGAATTATTGTATTTAGATTAATTATATAATGATATGCTTTCCCAAGACCACATGTAGTCAGCAGAATTTAGAAAACCAATTTTATTGAAGCTTTAAGAAGTCATGGAGTAACCACCTCAGTATCCCTGTGAATGGAGTCATGGTGAGGATAGAGACAAAGAAATCCTCTATATTATTAACAGATTTCAGTATATTTAATTCTTTGTTTTCTTTTCCCTAGTCAGGACTAGGCAGATCAATGTCAGACCCACAATACTTACTTAAGTGATGTTTTCACACTATGGTATCAGCCACCTGATGTACTTCTTGGTTCTGCAGAGAACTCAACACAGATTGACAAGTGATAAATATACACAGATAAAAAATTACTACATTTAAAATTTTGAAATCATGGAGCTTGTAAAGGAATTTCCATGAAGCCATGCCCAACACAGGAAATCACATAAGGGAATTTATTAAGCAAACAGTGTCTCCCTGCAGGGTAAGAGAGAAAATGAGGGAAAGGGAAAGGAAAAGAAAGGGCACACACTAGAAAGAGTGGAAAGTCAGGAGGATAGAGAAAAGTGTGTAGGACAGACAGAAGAAGAATGGGAAAAGATGACGGGGAAGCTACAGTAAAACAGTTGAATCCTGCCAGGCTAAAAGGGGACCAATACCAGATAAGGATACTTGCAAGCTGACTGATGAACCAATAGTTAACTAGGATGTTCACAGATTGACAAGTGGTTGGTAGGCGGGCAAAATGGCTGTACCTGATGAGTGGGGGAGCAACTTTATACATTACATTCCCCCATTTCTTTATATAAGAAAATCTTTGGCTCTCCTGTCCTTTTTGAAGCCTTCTCTCTCCTTCCTGCCTAAGTGACTGGGGTTGAATTTGCAGGTGAGATGTAAAAAGTTCATTCTCCTTCCAGACTTCCAGAGGTAGATGGTTTTCATGGACTTCATTTCCTCAATTTGACTGATCCCCTATTTCTACACTAACTGCCTGTCCCCAATTATGACTTCATTTACCCCTCTAATTCTAGGAACTCCTTCACTGCTGTAGGGAAAAGAGGTGATGACTGATCTGGCTTCTTTGAGCTGGAAGGGGGCAGCATGGGGCAAGCAGTTTTGAGCTCCCTATTTAGAAATCGGGTCAATTGAGGGGTTCATGGTTGAAGTCTGGTTGGGGAAGAGCAGGTTGTAAAGGCATCTGGGGATGGGTGCTTCTATGAGAGAAGAACAAAAAGACATGAGCACTGAAATGAGATTGATACAATATAAATGTTGCAGAATCTGGAACATGCAAAAGCATATCATAAAGATGAGAGAAGTCAATAATTCCTCACCAGTGGTGGAAGAACTGAGAAGTTGTTCCCATAACACAGCCTAGCGAAAGCTGGAGAGGACAAGGCCTTTATTTGGGAAATTTAACATTGTCTAGGTTATCAGGAATATAAACACAACATTTAGTAGAGATACTAGTAAACATAGATTAAATCTACCTGTGTCTCTAGACCTTAAACTGACTAAAAATGTCTGACTCTGGCAGTTTCTTTTGACAGTTATTAGGCACATTTGCCTAAGAATCTCTCCTTTGTAACTTTTAGTTTTTATTCTAGTGGGCTAACACAAGTGTACATCTTAAGTTATATTTAAGTATTATTTCTTTGAAATGCCCAAGAATGGATATATTTTGGCTTTAACTGTTTTGCTAGGTGTTTAAGATCAAACTGGTCAAAGTGACCTTTAAAGAGTCAGCTCAGTTCCCACAGGGGTCACTCATAGAGAACTTAAGAGCAACTTCTTAGCTCCAATAGTGCCATTCGTTAGGCAGTGTCTTCTCAATGAGGTGGCACCCCTTGGAAGCATTAGGGGTGTCTCCATTTTTCCATGACCCTCCTCTGCAGCAGGTGCACTGAGTGAATTTTCCTCTAGTGGCCTGATCAATCTCCTTGGTCAGGAGGTTTTGTGACCCAGAGTTGCAAAGCTCCTTGGAGAAGTCCTCTTGTTCCCTGGGTTCAGGCTGACTTTGAGGGCAAAACCCAAATGTGGACTTTCCTTGATCTCTGTATTTAATCTCAATCTCTAAGTTTGATCTTAACCATCAAGCAAATCAGTCTCACCAGTCATAAAGTAAGAGTACTGGGCTTTAGCTTCAATGTCTATAACTTTACAGTTATTTACCCCCTTTTAACTAATTGGGGTTCACACTATACGGTGTTCACTCTTGAAGCAGTATTTCTGCATAATATTGATCAGGCAACCATTAGAATTTACAAGGAAAATACAAAATGAAATCACCAACAGTAAAACATTCAGGTTGTGCAATAACTATCTTGAATTTTGGCTGAGTTCCCATTTGAGATCACAGTAATCTTTAAAACAAACATCAGACTTTTGAACACAACTTTAAATGAGTTAAAGTCTGGTTTACTTTGGAGCCATTCTGATGTGCACCAGAGTTGTGAGGTAGAGCCATATCTCAGGTAAGGCGGGGCTTTTCTTAAACCTAATTTTTCCTCTTTTGCTATGACCAACATGACGAAGTTCTCAAGTTCAGTGAGGGGCAAAGGATTATTAGAAAATAGAGGTTTATAAACACATATTTTGAAGATTAAGCTGAGATCAGATGGAATTCTTCTCTAATGGAAATGCAGATCTAAAGAGCTATGTCAGCAACGTTTTTATATGGATGTAAGCATTAAAGAAAAGCTGAGAGAGCTTTTAACTACCCTCTCCATAACTTTTAGAAATACATTTAACAAATTTCACATATACCCTATTGATGTCAGTTTTTATAATATAACATTAAATGATAGATTTACCATTACAGACAAGTTTAATTTGGAGAATAGCAGCTTGATAAAATTTTCTGCTTTAAAGGCTTGTATACCTGGAAAATATGAACTCATTTAATATACAAAGAATAATGTTTTTAAGTATGCTATTCTGTGGTATAACTTTATAAATTAATCAGATGTCTCTAACAAACATATTTGAGTAATCCCATACATGTGGACTCTAATTCACTCATCTTATTGTGGAAAAACCAAGATACTAGACAAGTGTACCAACAGTATTTGCCATCTCTTTCCTGTTGAATAAAGTCCTAGAAAAATTGATGTTAGACATTTTATAAACATTAATATTTTGTTATTGTGACCACCTAGAGGCTTGTGAGCTAATTTTAAAGACATTTTACTTCTATTAGTTTACCGAATTTAAATTGAACCTCTTTAAATCATGTGAATTAAAAATATTTGGAGGATCCAAGATGACGGCCTAGAGGGAGACTGCACCCCCAATCGCTCCAGAACCCAGGAGTTAAGAAGGGGAGGCATTGAGAGACTTGGACTCAAATAGAGCCACAGGTGAGTCTGCCCACTGGGTAAAGCTCGGCCCAGGTGGCAGGCCCAGATAGAGGTGGATTATCGGAGCTGGACAGGGCAGCTAGAGTCTTCCACAGGCAGTCCTGCGCACTCCGGAGGTGGGCCCCGCCCACACAGCCAGCTTCTCCAGGTTCCTGGAGCGGGCCCGCTAGTGAGAGCCTTTCTGACCAGAAAAAGCTCCAAGTCCTGGAGCCAGCGCAACACAGTGCACTCTGGCACACAAGCAGCTTCAGGAACCAGGATAGGGCAGCCAGAGACCTCCACAAGTAGCCTGGACCCCTGCGGTGGGAGGTGACTTTGAAGGCTAGCTTCTCAGACCAGACCACCCAGTGAGAGGTTTTCTACATAGAACCAGCCACAAGCCCCCGAACCAACGAAGAGCTTCGATCCGCAAGCAGCCTCTGGGATCAGGGCAGGGCAGCCAGAGACCTCTTCAGTCGGCTCTGCCCACTCCGGCCGCAGGCTCTCTTCATGGGGTGATCCAAGATGGCAGCCTAGAGGGTGACTGCACCCCCAGTTGCTCCAGAACCCAGGAGATAAGAAGGGGAGGCACTGAGAGACTCGGACTGAAATAGAGCCACAGGTGAGTCTGCCCACTGGATAAAGCTCGGCCCGGGTGGCATGCCCAGATAGAGGTGGCTTATCAGAGCCGGGCAGGGCAGCTAGAGTCATCGACAGGCAGCCCTGCACACTCCAGCAGTAGGCCGCGCCCACACAGCCAGCTTCTCCAGGTTCTTGGAGCGGGCCTGCTAGTGAGAGCCTTTCTGACCAGAACAAGCTCCAAGTCCTGGCGCCAGCGCAGCACAGCGTACTCCAGCACGCAAGCAGCTTCAGGGACCAGGATAGGGCAGCCAGAGACTTTCCCAAGTAGCCTGGACCCCTGCAGTGGGAGGTGCCTTTCAAGGCTAACTTCTCAGACCAGACCACCCAGTGAGAGGTTTTCTACATAGAACCAGCCACAAACCCCCGAGCCAATGGAGAGCTTCGATCCGCAAGCAGCCTCTGGGATCAGGGCAGGGCAGCCAGAGACCTCTTCAGGTGGCTCTGCCCACTCCGGCTGCAGGCTCTCTTCATGGGGCGATCCAAGATGGTGGCCTAGAGGGAGACTGCACCCCCAGTTGCTCCAGAACCCAGGAGTTAAGAAGGGGAGGCATTGAGAGACTCAGACTGAAATAGAGCCACAGGTGAGTCTGCCCACTGGGTAAAGCTCGGCCCGGGTGGCAGACCCAGATAGAGGTGGCTTATTGGAGCTGGGCAGGGCAGCTAGAGTCTTCCCAAGGTAGCCTTCCACACTCCGGCAGTGGGCTCCTCCCACACGGCCAGCTGCATGGTGCAGGCCCACAGTGAGAGCATTTCCACACAGAGCCAGTTCCAAACAGTGGAACCAGTAGGGGGCTAAGGGCAGTTTTCTTCGGATGCGCTGCTTTATCAGATTCCTCCAAGACATCAGGCTACTGAAGACTGGGAGGTGATACACTGGAAATCTGCCGGGACACTATAAGCCAATAGCGGAAAACTGCAATATCTCAGGGTCCCACTGACAGCTGACCAATATGAGAAAACAAGGGAAGTAAATGTCCCAAACAAACCTAGATACTACATCAATAAAACCCAATGACAGCACAGCAGAAGAAATGTCAGAAAGGGAGTTCAGAATGTACGTAATTAAAACAATCAGGGAAACTAATGAGGAGATGAAAGAGCAAATGCAGGCATTGAAGGAGGAGATGAAAGAGCAAATGCAGGCATTAAATGATCTCACCAATCAACAGTTAAAAGACCAAATACGGGAAGCAAGAGATCATTTCAATAGAGTTAGAGATACTGAAAAAAAAAAAAAACTGAAATACTTGAAATGAAGGAAACAATAAACCAAGTTAAAAACTCCATAGAAAGCATAACCAATAGGATAGAACACCTGGAAGACAGAACCTCAGACATTGAAGACAAATTATTTAATCTTGAAAACAAAGTTGGCCAAACAGAAAAGATGGTAAGAAATCATGAACAGAAACTACAAGAATTATGGGATATCATGAAAAGGCCAAATTTAAGAATTATTGGGATTGAGGGAGGCTTAGAGAAACAAACCAAAGGAATGAACAGTCTATTCAATGAAATAATAACAGAAAATTTCCCAAATCTGAAGAATGAAATGGAAAACCAAGTACAAGAGGCTTATAGAACTCCAAACATACAAAATTACAACAGATCCACACCAAGGCACATTATTATGAAAATACCTAACATACAAAATAAAGACAGAATTTTAAAGGCCGCGAGAGAAAAGAATCAAATTACATTCAGAGGGAAACCAATAAGAATATCAGCAGATTTTTCAATCCAGACCCTAAAAGCCAGAAGGGCCTGGAACAATATATACCAAACCCTGAAAGAAAACGGATGCCAACCAAGAATCTTATACCCAGCAAAACTTACCTTCAAATTTGACGATGAAATAAGATCCTTCCATGATAAACACAAGCAAAAGGAATTTACAAAAAGAAAGCCAGCATTACAGAACATTCTCAGCAAAATATTCCATGAGGAAGAGATGAAAAACAACGATGCAAAACAGCAACAGGAGGCGCTAGCCTAAAGGAATAGCCAAATAAAGGAGAAACCAAATCATGTCACAAACAAATATGAGTCAATTGACTGGGAATACAAATCATATCACAATAATAACCCTGAATGTTAATGGCCTGAATTCATCAATCAAAAGACACAGACTGGCAGATTGGATTAAAAAGAAAAATCCAACAATATGCTGCCTGCAAGAGACTCATCTCATAGAAAGAGATACCCATAGACTAAAGGTGAAAGGATGGGGAAAAACATACCATGCACACGGACACAGCAAAAAAGCTGGAGTATCCATCCTCATTTTAGATAATGTGGACTTCAACCCAAAACTAGTCAGAAGGGATAAAGAAGGACATTACATGCTGCTTAAGGGAAGCATAAATCAGCAAGACATAACAATCATAAATATCTATGCCCCAAACATTGGCTCATCCACGTACATCAAACAAATCCTTCTCAATTCCAGAAATCAAATAGATGACAACACAATAATACTAGGCGATGTTAACACACCTCTCTCACCACTGGATAGATCGTCCAAAAAAAATTGAATAAAGAAACTATAGATCTCAACAACACAATCAACAATTTAGACTTAACGGACATATATAGAATATACCATCCAACAAAGAATGAATACACTTTCTTCTCAGCAGCACAAGGATCCTTCTCTAAAATAGACCATATTTTATGCCACAAAGCTTCTGTTAGCAAATACAAGAAGATAGAGATACTACCTTATACTCTATCAGATCATAATAGATTGAAATTAGAAATAAATGACAGAATAAAAACAGAAACTTCTCCAATACCTGGAGATTAAATAATACACTATTCTATGATGAATGGATAACAGAAGACATCAGGAGGGAAATTAAAAAATTCTTAGAAGTAAACAAGAACAAAGACACATCATATCAAAATCTCTGGGACATTATGAAAGCAGTACTTAGAGGAAGATTTATTTCATGGGGTGCATTCAAAAAAAGAAGTAGAAATCAGCAAATAAGCGACTTAACACTACAGCTCAAAGCGCTAGAAAAAGAAGAGCAGACCAATACCAAAAGTAGTAGAACACAAGAAATAGTTAAAATCAGAGCCAAAATCAATAAAATCGAAACAAAAGAAACAATTGGAAAAATTAACAAAATAAATAGTTGGTTCTTTGAAAAAATAAATAAAGTTGATAAACCCTTAGCCACTCTAACAAAGAGAAAGTGGGAGAAAACTCAAATTACTAAAATTCGGAATGAACAAGGAAACATCACAACAGACACGAGTGAAATACAAAACATAATTAGAAGCTATTTTGAAAATATATACTCCAACAAAACAGAAAACCTCGAAGACATCAACAAATTTCTAGAGACATATGAATTACCTAAACTGAATGAGGAGGACATACACAACTTAAATAAACCAATTTCAAGCAATGAAATAGAAGAAGTCATCAAAAGCCTACCAACAAAGAAAAGTCCAGGACCAGATGGGTTCTCAGCCAAGTTCTACAAAACCTTTAAAGAAGAGCTCATTCCAATACTCCTCAAACTATTCCATGAAATAGAAGAGGAGGGAACCCTCCCAAACTCGTTCTATGAAGCCAATATCACCCTGATACCTAAACCAGACACAGACACATCGAGGAAAGAAAATTTCAGACCAATATCCGTAATGAATATCGACACAAAAATTCTCAACAAAATTTTAGCAAATCGCATACAAATATATATTAAATGATAGTGCACCACGATCAAGTGGGTTTTATCCCAGGGATGCAAGGTTGGTTCAACATTCGGAAATCAATAAATGTCATTCACCATATCAACAGACTTAAAGTTAAGAATCACATGATTATTTCAATAGATGCAGAAAAAGCATTCGATAAAATACAGCATCCCTTCATGCTCAAAACACTAGAAAAAATTGGGGTAGTGGGAACATTCCTTAATATTATAAAGGCAATCTACGCTAAGCCCACGGCTAATATCATTCTAAATGGTGAAAAACTGAAAGCATTCCCCCTAAAAACTGGAACAAGGCAGGGATGCCCTCTTTCACCGCTTCTATTCAACATCGTCCTTGAGACTCTAGCCAGAGCAATCAGACAAACCAAAGAAATTAAAGGGATACGAATAGGAAAAGAAGAACTCAAACTATCCCTGTTCGCTGATGACATGATTATATATTTAGAGGAACCTGGAAATTCCACCAGAAAACTTTTAGAACTCATAAGTGAATTCAGTAAAGTAGCAGGTTACAAGATCAATGCTCATAAATCCAATGCATTTTTATACATAAGTGATGAATCTTCAGAAAGAGAAATTAGGAAAACTACCCCATTCACAATATCATCGAAAAAAATAAAATACTTGGGAATCAATCTCACAAAAGAGGTGAAAGACCTCTACAATGAGAACTACAGAACACTAAAGAAAGAAATTCAAGAAAACCTTAGAAGATGGAAAGATCTCCCATGTTCCTGGATAGGCAGAATTAATATTGTCAAAATGGCTATACTACCTAAAGTGCTATACAGATTCAATGCAATTCCAATTAAAATACCAATGATGTACCTTACAGAAATAGAGCAAGCAACCATGAAATTCATCTGGAGAGAGGTTCAATATGGTGGACTAGAGGGCGGCTGCATTTCATGTTGCTCCAGGACTCAAGATTCAAAAGAAGAGATAGTGACTTGGGACCAACTCAAAGCCGCCGGGTGAGTTTCTCCCATAGGGGAGGCGTCCTGGATGGGGCAGTAGCCCTGGAACGCAGAGAACTTTGTGAAGTAGAGTTACTTGGCAGGACGCCCCTCCCCCGCTGGAGCGGTAAAAACGGACAGCGAAGCGAAGCAAAAAATGGCAGATTGAAGTTTCCAGGACCGCGGGCAGATTCTCTAACCTAAGGAGACTCGTCTGCAAAGGGTGAGGCTCCCAAGCCCAGGAGGGAGGCCCGGGCCCCTGGGAACGTTGCCTGCGAAGGCTGCCCTGCCCAGGCGGCAAGACACACCTCCCCCGCTGGAGCAGTGAACTCAGAAAGCGGGGAACTTTGCAAAGGAGGTTGTGCGACACACCGCTTGGTTTTGAAGCGATCTGCCAGGGCTCCAGCGGCTGCCAGAGAAAGAGTGGGGCGGCGAGTTGTTTGGATCCAGCAACCGCCTGAGCAACGGGGAGGGGGCTGCCCAGAGGAGGTGGAGGTACGCAGTGTGTGGCTTGGTCTCCAAGCGCCCACACAGAGCACTGGGTGGCTGCCTGGAGGAAGAGACGGGCAACGGGTCACTGGGGCTTGGAACATATGTATGAGGCTCCAAGTGACTGGTCAGAGGGTGGGTCACATAGCCAGGTGATTAGGTGCATAGCAAGGTCTGGTCCAGGGACCTAGGCACCTTTTCTTGAATGAACTACACAGAGACAAGCTGAGGGGCGAAGTGAAGGTTCCAGGACTTCGGGCAGCTTCTCTAAGAAGGGACAACCTAAGGAGACTCGTCTATGAAGGGTGAGGCTCCCAGGCCCAGGAGGTAGGTCTGGGCCCCTGGGAAGGCTGCCCTGCCCAGGCAGCAAGACACACCTACCCCTGTTGGAACAGTGAGCTCGGAAAGTGGGGAACCTTGCAGAGGAGGCCAAGCAGCACACCGCTTGTTTTTTTGGTTTTTTGGAGCAATCTGCCAGGGCTCCGGGGGCTGCCAGAGAAAGAGTTGGGTGGCGAGCTATTTGGATTCAGCAACCGCCTGAACAACGGGGAGGGGGCTGTCCTGAGGAGGTGGAGGTGCGCAGTGAGTGACTTGGTCTCCAAGCGCCCACACAGAACACCGGGTGGCTGCCTGGAGGAAGAGACAAGTGACGGGTCACTGGGGCTTGGAGCATATGTACGAGGCTCCAAGTGACTCTTCAGAGGAGGGGTCACATAGCTAGGTGATTAGGTGCAAAGCACGGTCCGAGCCGGGGATCTAAGCACCTTTTCTTGAAAGAGCTACACAGAGACCAGCTGAGGGGTGGAGCGAAGTTTCCAGGACTGCGGGCAGCTTCTCTGAGGAGGGGCCACCTAAGGAGACTCGTCTGCGAAGGGCAGGGCTCCCAAGCCCAGGAGGTAGGTCCAGGCCCCTGGAAACGTGGCTTGGGAAGGCTGCCCTGCCCAGGCGGTAGTTGTGGACTGAGGGGAACCTCTAGGAGGGGAATGGACTAGCGAGACCTCCCCACCGGGTGGGTCTTCCCCGCCAAGTGAGGTTTTCCCACAAAGACAGTAAAACCAGAGACACAAGCCCAAACAGGCATTGCCTCAGCCCACAGTCTAGTTCCCCTTTGGATGACCATTGGTCAACAAGTAGAGGCACCTCTGCCCTCTAGCAGGGAATATACCCCACCTGAAGACCACCACCCCTAGAGAGGCAGCTACCTAGGGGAACACTGAAGTATCAACTTCCTCTAAGACTACAGGCTACTGAATGATAAGAGGGGATACACTAGCAATCTTCAGGGACATTATAAGTCAATAGAGGAAATCTGCAACATCTCTGCAGTCCACTGATAACTGAACAATATGAGAAAACAAGGGAAGAAAATGCCTCAAAAAAATCTGGATTTTAAATCAATAAAATCCAATGACAGCATGGCAGAAGAAATGTCAGAAAGGGAGTTCAGAATGTACATAACCAACATGATAAGGGAAGCAAATGATGAAATGAAAGAGCAAATGCAGGCATTGAATGAACGCACCAATAGACAGTTAAAAGAGCAAATACAGGAAGCAAAAGACCATTTCAATAAAGAGTTAGAGATATTGAAAAAAAACCAAACAGAAATCCTTGAAATGAAGGAAACAATAAACCAAATTAAGAACTCCATAGAAAGCACAACCAATAGGATAGAACACCTGGAAGACAGAACCTCAGATATTGAAGACAAAATATTTAACCTCGAAAACAAAGTCGAACAAAGAGAGAAGATGGTAAGAAATCATGAACAGAATCTCCAAGAACTATGGGATATCATGAAAAGGCCAAATTTGAGAATTATTGGGATTGAGGAAGGCTTAGAGAAACAAACCAAAGGAATGAAGAACCTATTCAATGAGATAATTTCAGAAAATTTCCCAAATCTGAAGAACGAAATGGAAAATCAAGTTCAAGAGGCTTACAGGACTCCAAATACACAAAATTACAACAGACCCACACCAAGGCACATTATAATGAAAATACCTAACATACAAAATAAAGACAAAATCTTAAAGGCTGTGAGAGAAAAGAACCAAATTACATTCAGGGAGAAGCCAATACGGATATCAGCAGATTTTTCAATCCAGACCCTAAAAGCTAGAAGGGCCTGGAATAACATTTTTCAAGCCCTAAAAGAAAATGGATGCCAACCAAGAATCTTATACCCAGCAAAACTTACCTTCAGATTTGACAACGAAATAAAATCCTTCCATGATAAACAAAAGCTAAAAGAAAATACAAAAAGAAAGCCAGCATTACAGAACATTCTCAGCAAAATATTCCATGAAGAAGATATGAAAAACAAAGAAGCAAATCAGCAAAGGGAGGAGATATCCTAAAGGAACTCTCAAATAAAGAGGAACCAAGTTGTGTCAAAAATAAGCAAATAAATGAATAAAATGAGTCAAATGACTGGGAATATAAATCATATCTCAATAATAACCCTGCATATTAATGGCCTGAATTCATCAATCAAAAGACATAGACTGGCAGATAGGATAAAAAAGAAAGATCCAACAATATGTTGCCTGCAAGAGACTCATCTCTTAGAAAGAGATACCCATAGACTAAAGGTGAAAGGATGGGAAAAAAATTACCATGCACATGGACCCAGCAAAAAAGCTGGGGTATCCATCCTCATTTCAGATAAAGTGGACTTTAAGCCAAAGTTAATCAGAAGGGATAAAGAAGGACATTTCATAATGCTTAAGGGAACCATAAATCAGCAAGACATAACAATCATAAATATCTATGCCCCAAACAGTGGCTCACCCATGTATGTCAAACAAATCCTTCTCAATCTCAGAAACAAAATAGACCACAATACAATAATACTAGGTGATTTTAACACACCTCTCTCACCACTGGACAGATCTTCCAAACAAAAATTGAACAAAGAAACCATAGATCTCAATAACACAATCAATAATTTAGACTTAACAGATATTTATAGAATATACCATCCAATGAAGAGTGAATACACTTTCTTCTCAGCAGCACAAGGATCCTTCTCTAAAATAGGCCATATATTATGCCACAAAGCTAATGTTAGCAAATACAAGAAGATAGAGACACTTCCTTGTATTTTATCAGACCATAATGGATTGAAACTAGAAATAAATGAAAGAGCAAAAAACAGAAATTACTCCAACACCTGGAAATTAAACAATATGCTATTATAAGAGGAAAGGATAACAGAAGATATTAGGAAGGAAATTAAAAAATTCTTAGAGGTAAATGAGAACAAAGAAACATCGTATCAAAATCTCTGGGACACTATGAAAGCGGTACTTAGAGGAAGATTTATTTCATGGAGCACATTTAATAAAAGAAGTAAAACTCAAAAAATAAATGACCTAACACTACAGCTCAAAGCCCTAGAAAAAGAAGAACAGACCAACAACAAAATTAGTAGAAGTCAGGAAAGAGTTAAACTCAGAGCTGAAATCAACGAAATTGAAACGAAAGAAACAATACAAAAAATTGACAAAATAAATAGTTGGTTCTTCGAAAAAATAAACAAAATTGATAAACCTTTAGCCACACTAACAAAGAGAAGATGAGAGAAAACCCAAATCACCAAAATTTGGAATGAACAAGGAAATATCACAACAGACACGATTGAAATACAAAACATAATTAGAAGCTATTTTGAAAATCTATATTCCAACAAAATAGAAAATTTCAAAGATATCAATAAGTTTCTAGAGACCTATGAATTGCCTAAACTAAACGAGAAGGACATACACAATTTAAATAGACCAATTTCAAGTAATGAAATAGAAGAAGTCATCAAAAGCCTACCAACAAAGAAAAGTCGAGGACCTGATGGTTTCTCAGCCGAGTTCTACAAAACCTTTAAAGAAGAGCTCATTCCAATACTTTTCAAAGTATTCCATGAAATAGAAGAGGAGGGAACCCTCCCAAACTCATTCTACGAAGCCAATATCACCCTGATACCTAAACCAGACAGAGGCACATCGAGGAAAGAAAATTTCAGACCAATATCCTTAATGAACATCGACGCAAAAATTCTCAACAAAATTTTAGCAAATTGCATACAAAAATGTATTAAAAAGATAGTGCATCATGATCAAGTGGCTTTCATCCCAGGGATGCAAGGTTGGTTCAACATCAGGAAATCAATAAATGTAATTCACCATATCAACAGACTTAAAGTCAAGAATCACATGATTATTTCAATAGATGCAGAAAAAGCATTTGATAAAATACAGCACCCCTTCATGCTCAAAACACTAGAAAAAATAGGGATAGTGGGAACGTTTCTTAACATTGTAAAGGCCATCTATGCTAAGCCCATGGCTAATATTATTCTTAATGGTGTAAAACTGAAAGCATTCCCCCTAAAATCTGGAACAAGGCAGGGATGCCCTCTCTCACCACTCCTATTCAATATCATCCTTGAAACTCTAGCCAGAGCAATTAGACAGACCAAAGAAATTAAAGGGATACGAGTTGGAAAAGAAGAATCAAACTATCCCTATTTGCTGATGATATGATTATATACTTAGAGGAACCAGGAAATTCCACCAGAAAACTCTTAGAACTCATAAGTGAATTCAGTAAACTAGAAGGATACAAGATCAATGCTCATAAATCCAATGCATTTTTATACATAAGTGATGAATCTTCAGAAAATGAAGTTAGGAAAACTACTCCATTCACAATAGCATCGAAAAAAATAAAATACTTGGGAATCAATCTCACAAAAGAGGTGAAAGACCTCGACAATGAGAACTACAGAACACTAAAGAAAGAAATTAAAGAACACCTTAGAAGATGGAAAGATCTCCCATGTTCCTGGATAGGCAGAATTAATATTGTCAAAATGGCCATACTACCAAAAGTGCTATACAGATTCAATGCAATTCCAATTAAAATCCCAACGATGTACCTTACAGAAGTAGAGCAAGCAATTATGAAATTCATCTGGAAGAATAAGAAACCCACAATTGCTAAAGCAATCCTTCGCAGGAAAAATGAAGCAGGGGGTATTGCAATACCTGAACTTCAACTGTACTACAAAGCAATAGTAACAAAAACGGCATGGTATTGTTACCAAAATAGACAGGTAGATCAATGGTACAGAATAGAGGACACGGACACAAACCCAAACAAATATAACTTCCTCATACTAGACAAAGGGGCAAAAATATGGAATGGAGAAAAGATAGCCTCTTCAATAAATCGTGCTGGGAAAATTGGAAATCCTTATGCAACAAAATGAAAATAAACCCATATCTCTCACCGTGCACAAAACTAAACTCAAAATGGATTAAGGACCTCGGAATCAGACCAGAGACCCTGCATCTTATAGAAGAAAAAGTAGGTCCAGATCTTCAACATGTCGGCTTAGGACCAGACTTTCTCAACAGGACTCCCATAGCACAAGAAATAAAAGCAAGAATCAACAACTGGGATAGATTCAAACTAAAAAGCTTTCTCTGAGCAAAGGAAACTATCAGCAATGTGAAGAAAGAGCCTACAGAGTGGGAGAAAATCTTTGCCAATCATACTTCAGATAGAGCACTAATCTCCAGAATCTATAAAGAACTCAAAAAACTCAACACCAAGACTACAAATAATCCAATCGACAAATGGTCTAAGGAAATGAACAGACACTTCACAGAAGAAGACCTACAAACAATCAACAAATATATGGAAAAATGTTCAACATCTCTAGTAATAAAAAAAATGCAAATCAAAACCACCCTAAGATTCCATCTCACCCCAATCAGAATGGCGATTATCAAGAACACAAGCAACAACAGGTGTTGGCGAGGATGTGGGGAAAAAGGTACACTCATACATTGCTGGTGGGGTTGCAAATTAGTGCAACCTCTCTGGAAGGCAGTATGGAGATTCCTTAAAAAACTTGGAATGGAACTACCATTTGACCCAGCTATCCCACTCCTTGGCCTATACCCAAAGGACTTAAAATCAGCATACTACAGAGATACAGCCACATCAATGTTCATTGCTGCTCAATTCACCATAGCCAGATTGTGGAACCAACCTAGATGCCCTTCAGTTGATGAATGGATAAAGAAACTGTGGCATATATATACAATGGAATATTACTCAGCCATAAAGAAAGATAAAATTATGGCATTTGCAAGTAAATGGATGAAATTGGAGAATATCATGCTATGTGAGATAAGCCAATCTCAAAAAACCAAAGGAAGAATGATCTCACTGATAAGTGGATGATGATACATAATGGGGCGTGGGAGGGGTTAGTTTTAGGGTTAGAGTGAGGGTTAGGGAGGGGGGCAAGAATGGGGGAAGGAAGGACTGTATAGAGGGAAAAGAGGGATGGGAGGGGTGGGGGGAAGGGGAAAAAATAACAGAAAGAATCAACCAACATCACCCTATGTAAACGTATGATTACACAAATGGTATGCCTTTACTCTATGTACAGAGAAAGAACATGTATCCCATTTGTTCACAATAAAAAAATAAATAAATTAATTAATTAAAAAAAGAAATTCATCTGGAAGAATAAAATACCTAGAATAGCTAAAGCAATCCTCAGTAGCCAGAGCGAAGCAGGGGGTATTGCAATACCAGATCTTCAACTCTACTACAAAGCAATAGTAACAAAAACAGCATGGTATTGGTACCAAAATAAACAGGTAGATCAATGGTACAGAATAGAGGACACGGACACAAACCCAAATAAATACAATTTTCTCATACTAGACAAAGGTTCCAAAAATATGCAATGGAGGAAAGATAGCCTCTTCAACAAAGGGTGATGGGAAAACTGGAAAACCATATGCAATAGAATGAAATTAAACCCCTATCTCTCACCCTACACAAAACTCAATTCAAAATGGATCAAGGACCTTGGAATCAGACCAGAGACCCTGCATCTTATAGAAGAAAAAGTAGGTCCAAATCTTCAACTTCTTGGCTTAGGATCAGACTTCCCATAACAGGACTCCCATAGCACAACAAATAAAAGCAAGAATCAACAACTGGGATAGATTCAAACTAAAAAGCTTTCTCTCAGCAAAGGAAACTATCAGAAATGTGAAGAGAGAGCCTACAGAGTGGGAGAATATTTTGCCAACCATACCTCAGATAGAGCGCTAATTTTCAGAATCTATAAAGAACTCAAAAAACTCAACATGAAGAATACAAATAATCCAATCAACAAATGGGCTAAGGAAATGAACAGACACTTCACAGAAGTAGATGTACAAGTAATCAACAGATATATGAAAAAATGTTCAACATCCCTAGTAATAAGGGAAATGCAAATCAAAACTACCCTAAGATTTCATCTCACCCCAATTAGAATGGCGATTATCAAGAATACAAGCAACAATAGGTGTTGGCGAGGATGTGGGGAAAAAGGAACACTCATACATTGCTGGTGGGGTTGCAAATTAGTGCAGCCACTCTGGAAAGCAGTGTGGAGATTCCTCAGAAAGCTTGGAATGGAAACACCATTTGACCCAGCTATCCCACTCCTTGGCCTATACCCAAAGGACTTAAAATCAGCATACTACAGAGATACAGCCACATCAATGTTCATTGCTGCTCAATTCACCATAGCCAGATTGTGGAACCAACATAGATGCTCTTCAGTTGATGAATGGATAAAGAAACTGTGGCATATATATACAATGGAATATTATTCTGCAATGAAGAATGATAAAATTATGGCATTTGCAGGCAAATGATTAAATTGGAGAATATCATGCTAAGTGAGATAAGCCATTCTCAAAAACCAAAGGAAGAATGATATCTCTAATAAGTGGATGATGACACATAATGGGGGGTGTGAGGGGTTAGTGTTTGGGTTAGAGTTAGGGTTAGGGAGGGGACAAGAATGGAGGAAGGAAGGACTGTATAGAGTGAAAAGAGTGGTGGGAGGGGTGGGGGGGAAGGGGAAAATAACAGAATATATCAAACAACATTACCATATATAAATTTATGATTACACAAATGGTATGCCTTTATGCCATGTACAAACAGAAAAACAGCATGTATCCCATTTGTTTACAATAAAAAAATGATAACTCTAGAGTTGGATAAAAAGAGCTGATCAAAAATCATTAACCTAGGTATGTAGGATCAAAATTGTGAGCTCAAAAATACAGCATTTAAGAAAAACAAAAGTCCTATAAGAAAAATGATAATGGTCATTAATTACAGCGTGAGAAAATGAGAAGGAAAGAAAAGGTGAAAGGGAGAAAAGTATTCTGAGTTGTAGCCCAGTAGAAATTTAAAATGTATACTTTTTTTTTCTTGGGTTTGAATCTTGTCTCCCACTGTGCCTTTCTTCATTTACATTTCAATGTAATCCTTGACTGAGATCTGAATCCGAAAGGGGCTAAAATGTTCTAGCAGAAACTTCATGCTTAGGTTCTTTTAATTTAGGTTTGGAGGTGCTTGAGACTGCAGGAAGAGCCGAGAAGCAAGAAAGAAAACACTTGAAAATAAGGAATCCCTTTCTATCTGCCCGCTCACTCATGAAAGCTGTGTGCCATTACACAAACGGATTTTGATGGCTTTAAGTTCTGGGGGTCAGGTGAAGGGTTCCCAGTGTGGAATCTGCCAGATTGGCGGATCCAGATTCCATGGTGGGGACTGATGCAGCCGAGTCTATGGCCAGGGTACACGGAGGCCAGAGTGCTGGACTGGAGATGAGGGGCAGCACATTGATCCTGTCATCACACAAATATCAATGTGGGCCCAGGCAAAAGCCAAGAAGAGTTGAGGACCTGATATCAGGATATTTGAGGATGAGGGCATGAGCATGAGATGAGCCTCAACCCTGAGAGAGATCTCCGCAATAAAATCAGGAATCCACCCAGCAGATAAACCGGTGTTCTCACCAACCTGAAGTCTGGTGATAAATGCAGAGCAGAGCAACCGGGCAGAATAGAAGTTGGAGCCGTATCTGGGGGCACTGGGTCATCAGATGGGGTTCCACTCCCTTAGGAGACATGGATGATCCCATCCCGAGTCAAGACACCAATGTAAGGGAATTTCCAGGAAACCACGCCAGACACGGGAAATCACATAAGGGAATTTATTAAGCAAACAGTGTCTCCCTGCAGGGTAAGAGAGAAAATGAGAGAAAAAGAGAAAGGAAAAGAATGGGCACACACTAGAGAGAGTGGAAAACCAGGAGGATAGAGAAAAATGTGTAAGACAGACAGAAGAAGAATGGGAAAAGATGGTGGGGAAGCTACAGTAAAACA
Source organism: Sciurus carolinensis (assembly GCF_902686445.1). Taxonomy (NCBI): domain Eukaryota; kingdom Metazoa; phylum Chordata; class Mammalia; order Rodentia; family Sciuridae; genus Sciurus; species Sciurus carolinensis. The sequence continues at coordinate 3,138,492 of NW_025920120.1, forward strand.
GTTGAATCCCGCGGGCTAACAAGGGACCAATATCAGAGAAGGATACTTGCAAGCTGACTATGAACCAACAGCTAGCTAGGATGTTCACAGATTGACAAGTGGTTGGGAGGTGGGCAAAATGGCTGTACCTGATGGGCGGGGGAGCAGCTTTATACATTACATAGCTGATAACACAAGGCATACTAATAGTGATCTTTAAAGAGTTGTTATTTTAAAGAGTCACAGCATAAGCAGTGAATGAGAGTTCTGGCATGGTGTCAAGATTATCTATGTTTAAATATCAATTTCAATATCCAAATCACTGGCCTGTGCCTTAGATTCCACATTTAAGTAAATGGGAAAAATTAGCAATAACCACTTTAATGTTCTATACATAATGTTAAGGCCAAATTAATTAACAACATAAAAAAATTCAGAAAAGTATTGATTGACACAGTAATTGAAAGCAAAATTATTTTATCATTATTTAATATTCATCAAAATCTACCAGTTTTATGTTGTTCTAAAAACAATAATGAAAATACCATAACCAGAAAAGGTAAGCTCTGACAAAAGTTTAGAACAACACTTATAAATGATAAGTAACTTATAAATAGTTGCTGTCAATTACTGAACTTATGTCATCTAGTGAAATAAAAGACAGTCTTAGGGACCTGACTCATCTGGAAGAGGGTAGTGGATATAGTGTGTTCTCAAGTGTCAATCCTGGAGGCAGTGCCCAGGTAGTGTTAAGAAAGGGGGTGTGCATGTGGGGGAGAGGTGCCTGTGAATATTTAAGCATAAAAGGGCATTTTGTAAGTCTGATTGAGTTGAACTATTTAATGTATAAACTGGCTAAACAAATCTGTTCCCTTCTTGAGAAGACATACCTGGCATACTATTGGGGTTCAATATCGACTAATCCCCAGAAAGTCAAAGTGCACACACGGCGATGCATATCACACATCGAGGTATTATTGCAAGCTCAATCCTAGACCACAACCAGCCTCTCAGACCTCTACCATGGCTGAGTGGGGAGCGGCCCCGAGGGATGAGAAAGCACTCTACTTAAGAAAATTCAATCATTCACATACAAAGACCTGTACATTATTGGTTAACATTGGAACTGCTAAACATTTGTTCTCTTTTGTTTGGGTCCTGCCAGTTTATTTGAATCTCATTGGGTCCCGCCAAAACTGAATGGTCCTGGAGGAAGAAGGGAGGAGAGAGGGGGTGAACTATGCAGGAGATGAGTCAGGGCTAGGCCCCCTCCCCTGTCCTTGATAGATAAGTTTTCTGGACAGCTGCCCATTTCTCAGACAGATATATCTTAACAGTCTTGATAAAGCCTGGGGGCCCAGTATGTCCTGTTTGTTCTGTATTGGCTCTTGAGGGTAGTACCTGTGCGCCCTTTCCTAGGGGGAGGTTTTATGGGCCAGTTCTCGAAATGGCTTCTTCATACAACATGGCTGCACAGATGTCACCTTGTTCTCAACAGTACCAGTAACAGTTTATTTTCAAATGTGCGATTCTTCAAAAACTAAATAATTTCCTACTCTATCTACAAAAATACATTATAAAATGTGTGGCTAGCAGTTCTCTGTGACACTTTGTGGCACTGTAGAGGTACTGCATGTGTCAGTCTGTGTCTCCATTTTTATATTATTTTCTCCTGCCTCTCCTCCCTTACATGCACAGCAGTCTTCCTGTACCAGACACAGATGGAGATGTTTTTGAACTCACCCATGAAAGCCAGATGTAGGTCAGCCTGGAAGTGAGATTGGGTAGACTAGTAACCTCTGTCACCAAACCTGGCAGTTCACATTTTCCTTTATCAAAAAAGGAGTCTAAAGGAAGAACAATGATTTGGGGGAGTTTTCTACTTCATCACTTCTTCCTTCTCAGTACAGAACAGTTGATAGAATTTAACATTCAAATGATCAAGGGACCATTATTCAAACCCATTAAACTCTCTCAAATGCAACCTCAATAATTATATGTACTTCTTATATATCTGTATTTAAAGTGTTTTTTGATGGGTCATATTTAAGGGTAGATAACAAGATACATTTCCAAACTTGTTTCCATATGGAAAAAGTAAAGTTTGGGATATTCTAAGTAAATGGAAGAAAACCAACATAGTACCTCTAAACACCTCTCATCACAAAGTATTTATTCCACAAAAACAATACAACAGTAAAATGCTACATATATGAAAGTAAATAAGATTTGCAATCACAGAGAAGACATGTACAGAGACCAATGTTCAGGTTGTATAATTCTAAAATCTTCAGTCATAGCACTTTAACACTGATCAAGCAACCATTAATAGAAGGTGGGGTGTTTGCTGCCCTTTGGAGTCTATTTGGACTAAAGTACTTAATTTAAGAACACACACAGCATGAGGCGGTACTCTGAGAGTTATTCTCCATTTCTAAAGTTGTCCATGCATAGAGCATTTTGATCTACCAAAATTTTATGATACCATTTCTAGTAAGTGGATCAAGATTGTGAAGTATTTTGAGGAAGAAAGATACCAAGAATAAGATTTCTGTTCATTTGAATATTTCCAATCAGCATTTAATTTTAAAATATATTAAAGTTTTAGTTGAAATTCTTGCCCATTGACTTATTTTAGTTTCTCTAAGAATCTTGCATTTTGCATGTGTTCTTTCATTCTACAGTTTTTTTTTAAATTAGTTGTCAATGGACCTCTATTTTATTTATTTATATGTGGTGCTGAGCCCAGTGCCTCACACATGCTAAGGAAGTGTTCTACTTCCCTACTGAGGTATACACTGCATTATAACTACAGTCCTTATCATACAATTTTTAATGATATTTCTTTTCCTAACTATTTTGTTCCATTAGTTATTTACAGCTAGGCCTTTGGGAAATGAAATTGGAATGCCCATCACTATTCTATCTTAAATGAATTCAGTGGCCCCAAGCAACTCTCAACTTCTATTGCAAACCTGTCCTGTCCAAGAAACAGGTGGAGAGAAGCATTCTCAAAGGTCTCGTTTAGCTTCTAGCTCACACATTTCACTTTCAGTAACTGCCAGTTACCTGAACCAGCTCCTTTTATTTTAGTAAAGACTTAACATATGAGGGAGTACCACTAGTGTCAGTTTGTGGATTTTGGAGTCAGTTCCATTACTTTGCAGGTACAGCATACTGAAGTTGTTGATTTTTTTCCCTAAAACCTTTGTTCACACAAGAGAGAGAAGTTGATTCCAATTGAAAATCTGAATTTCTAACTAAACCTAATTTTAGTTTCTGAAAATTCAAGTAATATGCTTTCATACAGTTTACTTTTTAGCCTTTTCATAATCCCTGCCATTTAATGCCTGGTTTGGATGAGATATTTATTCACATTTCAAGATGGTTTCTGTTACTTTGTAGTTAAAGATTACAACTAACCTAATCTTCAGTGGGCACTTTATAGTTCATTTATCTACTTTGGAACATTCCTGCTTCATGTATAAGTTTGGTGCATTGTAACAGTGCCTCAAGAATTTTTTTTTCTACAGAACAGAAAATGTTTTATCACTGTTCTAAACTATACTACACAAAAGAATCTCTGTTGTATCTGCAGGTAGTTCCACAGTGATGTGATTCCTGAAGAATTTTTCCCAGGTTTTCTTACAATGTTACCATCAATTTAGTAAAATATAAAGCAGTTTATCATGTCTCACTTTCCACAAGCATTGCCTTCATTACTTAGTTTGATATTTGTATTATAGTACATTTTTTGATCCATCAAAATTTTTGACTATCCTCACAAAAGTTCTACAAAATCACTTCTTTATTATTTGAGTTCATCACCAGTCAGCTTTCAAAATATTAGATATTTATTAAAAAATAAATAAAAGTGTTTCATAAGTAAAACAGAAAAAAATGTTAGATTTTTAAATGTTAAATATGGCTGCAGGTATTTAGAGAAATGAAACTCCTTTTGATACAGTAAATATATCAGTTGGGTGTGATTTTTCTATAGGAAGAATCAGGGCTAATCTTTTGAAATAATATGCTCAACTTGAAAGTATAGCAGTCTGGATGCTATGAACTGGTGACTATCCATTTCAGATTTTTGTTTGTTAGGGAGGAGAAAAGATTTTAATATCTAAGTGGCTTCAAAGTTTAAAAAATGATCTTTAGAACATTTTCTTTTATGAATGGTTGTCTAAATATGGCTTACTTTATTCTTATAGAAATGTTATTTGGATATTACATTTATTTTAATTCAAAAGAGATTCTAAGGCAATTATTATGCAATTGAAAGCTAAAAAGAAAAAGTGATATGAATATGCTTTCATATTTTGCCTATTATAAAAAATAATGAAATTTTACTAGAGAGTTCTTTGGTACTAATTTTTGTCATTCAAATATTTTCTCTTAATACTAAAAATATATAAATCTTTTACATAAAACTGAATGCAAAGGAAGGCACACCTGGTTATAGTGTGTATACAAGCACAGTTCTGCATATGCAGAATTAAAGAGAAAAAAAATGTTCACATAAGGATGTGAACTGAATTCCACTGAAAGCATTAAGAAAAGTTCTTCACTGCCAACAGTGTTCAATGATTAAGAGCTAATAGCATATAAAAACAAAAACATGAAAATTCACATAATGCAAAATGGATTTTCATATATACTTGAATATATAAAAATAGTTTTTAAAGTGTCAACACAAATGTAAACTATTCATGTTATGGAATGTGCAAACCAAATGGATAGGGGTTTCACAATATCCTTTGACACAGGTAAACTAGCTTAGGGGGACAAACTTGATGAGTTAATGAGACTTTAATTTCATCCAGATTTCATAAGAATTTCTGAGAGCCCAAAGAAAGAAGTACTGGAGAAACTGTTCTGTCCAGACCTGATTGGCACTGACATGTGACTGTTAAGTAGTGTGGGGAACTGCAGGGGCAAAAAAATTAAAATAATTATTACAAATACCCTGGGAAAAAATGGGATTTCTTACATTCCCAAACAGACCACAGTAGTTTGGTTCTATCATCATCCCTGTGATGGATCAATTTCCAATCCACTTTATAGAATGATTTACAGATGACAATTCCAAGATTACCTACAGCAAAGAAGAATAAATCCCATAAAATGTACTTAATTGTTCTATATGACTGGTTACTAGAAAAAAAGTACATAATTTAGAAGCATATTCAAATACTGTTTTTAAAATGTTCTAGACCATCTAGGAATGCTGAGCAGCTTTAAATATTGAGGAAAAAATTAAATCCGACTCTATAAATCTGTACTTTCTAATATTATATCATGGAATTTGTCTTCAGTTTTCCAGAGCACTACAAAGATGTTTCTCAGTAAACTAAAAATGAGGATTGTTTATCTTAAAATATTTAGAAGAAACATCTCTTTTAGAGTTAAAAATGTATTTTATAATATTTTCATTGTTTCTACTTAGTTATACATGACAGCAGAATGCATTTAGTTCCTTTGTGCACAGTTTATTTTTTGTTTTAGTTGTCAATGAACCTTTATTTGTTTATATGTGGTGCTGAGAATTAAACCCAGTGTCCCACACATGCTATACAAGTCCTCTACAACTGAGCTCTATACCCCAGCTCCTGAAAAATACTTTCATTGATAAATAATATCTAACTTAATAGAAATATGACTTATAAGAAAAAAACTTATTGTACAGTTAATTTCTGTATTGCTAGCAACTAAGATGATAAATAGCAAGATAAAAAGGTATATGTTTTACTGACAAGTGTCAGGTCTGAAGCAAATCCATCATCTGTGCTCCCAACTGAAAAACCTGAAGTAAAGTCCTCATGTTAATACCTGATTCTGCACCTAGATTTTTTTTCTAGGATCATATATGTCAAAATGATTTCCTATACTGTCTTGTAGCTTAATTTCTATTTAGTCCAGAGTGAGTTTAAATATTAAATATCAGCACTAAATATCAAACTACAAAGCCTGACACCTGTTAGAAGTATAATAAATTTAGAAAACTAAATATATTTTTGCACTTTTCAGATTATTTCAGTATCTGTGCTTTCTTGCTGATCAAGAACTGACATTTCAGTTGATATCTAGGGGCTAAAAATGAGCAGGGAGTTAAAGTTCTGATTACATAAAGGCCAGAGCTAAAAAGCAGCAACACCTAATTTTAAGCTCTGATTTGAATTTATCTGTACTAAATTGCCCAACTTCTTACTTTGGCAGGGGTTAGGGGCTGCCTTAATTACTGGTTCAATATATTCAGTGGTTATTGGTATATTCAAGGTTGTTTTTCTTTTCTGGTGCTTTAAACTTTTATATTTTTGTAAAAAGTTATCTGCTTCAACTGTGTTTTCAAATTCTTCACATATAATTTTTAGTCATTTTTTATGCTCCTAACCACTATTCCCATTGACTTGGAGTAAAAAAAGAAGGACATAAGGCCTTGGATTTTCATTTTTAGGGTTTTTTTTAAGATTATGTTTGGGGTTTTTGACATCTTGTTGATATTTTCTATAGAGTCCCCTTTCTGGGACTAGGTTCGTGGCTCCATGGTAGAGCACTTGCCTAGCATATGTGAGACACTGGGTTTGATTCTCAGCACCACATACAAATAAGTAAATAAAATAAAGGTTCATCAACATCTAAAATTTATTTTTTAAAAATAAATCCCCTTTGGTTTTATTAGTCTTGTCTCTTGTTTTAAAAACATCACTGACTTCTTCCCCTAACTCTTCATTTGGGTATACTCAGTTTTCACAGTTCTCAATTAGCCTGGATTTACTGGCATGCTTCAGACCTTTCTATTGGCTCTTTACTACAGCCCCCATTTTTCTTCACATAAGTATTTAATAGAAATGGTAGTGATAAAAGTACAAATTATAATGATTATAAGAGATCTTACAGGTGGTCTAGAAAGTAGCTAATATTGGGGACATATGTCTGGCAGAAGTCCCAAGCAAATTTGGAGCCCTGTGCTCCAGGTTGGACCACATTTGTTTCTGGACTTTATTCTCTCCCATTTCCTGTCCTTCAGCATCTAATCTATAAAGTCCAAAGGGTCAAATCGACCCTGTGTCATCAGAAGGATGTTTGGGATGGTTGACCTGAGATAATATGGGGTAACTTTAAGAAACCAATAGGAAAATGCACTTGATAGAAAGGCATATCAGTTCCTGACTGAGGGAAGTGTGTTGTGTGGGGGTGTGGGGGACAGGAGGCAGGGGAGTGGGATCACAGTCCTTTTTAAATTGCAGAATAGGCCAGACTTCTGTCCTTTGCATACTTTTCTCCATAGCCATACCTCGACCTGACAACCATTTCCATTTTTGGCATCCCCAGTCAGTGCTTCTTTTCCAAGAGAGTTGCTCTTCTCTGGTGCTCTAAGTCAGTGACAGTAGTGGATGGGATTGCAAACTAAATTTTAATCAGGCTCTGATGCTTACTAGTGTGTGATCTTGGGTAAACTGGTCAGTATCTCTGTGCCTTAGCTTCCTCATCTTTAAAATAGAACTACCAGTAGCATTTAATGAAAAGCCATGATGAGTGGCCCAGATTGGCCCACAGGAAGCCTTCAATTCACATTAGCTATTGTTACTAAATTATTGCCAGTCTCATAGTCAGTCAGTTTGCCCCTTCCTCATTTTCACTACCTGCTTATT